>NW_027462985.1:0-22693 GCF_050947455.1 Rhinoderma darwinii
TATTCACAAGTAAATCCTAGACGCTCGATCTTGGTTGCTTTCGCTTTCGCGACTGGCAGCAAATTTCAGAACCATGTTTATGTGAATAACTTTTGAACCGTAAGTCACAGACGCTCGCTCTTGGCTGCATTCGTTTCAGCTCGTGGCAGCCAGTCTAAAAAAAACCCTATCTTGGACTTCTCTGGATGTTTCCCAGGCGAGCTATTGGCAGCATGCTCAGAACCACTGTTTCTGAGGCTAATTCTTGAACCGTAAGTCTTAGACGCTTGATCTTGGCGGCATTCGTCTCAGCGCCTGGCAATTAGTATAGAAGCACTGTCTTTGACTTCTCTGGATGTTTCCCAGGCGAGCTATTCACAAGTAAATCCTAGACGCTCGATCTTGGTTACTTTCGCTTTCGCGGCTGGCAGCAAAGTTCAGAACCATGTTTCTGTGAATAACTCTTGAACCGTAAGTCACAGACGGTCGCTCTTGGCTGCATTCGTTTCAGCTCGTGGCAGCCAGTCTAAAAAAACACTATCTTGGACTTCTCTGGATGTTTCCCAGGCGAGCTATTGGCAGCATGTTCAAAACCACTGTTTCTGAGGCTAATTCTTGAACCGTAAGTCATAGACGCTCGATCTTGGCGGCATTCGTCTCAGCGCCTGGCAATTAGTATAGAAGCACTGTTTCCCACTGTTTCTGAGGCTAATTCTTGAACCGTAAGTCTTAGACGCTTGATCTTGGCGGCATTCGTCTCAGCGCCTGGCAACTAGTATAGAAGCACTGTCTTTGACTTATCTGAAAGTTTCCCAGGCGAGCTATTCACAAGTAAATCCTAGACGCTCGATCTTGGTTATTTTCGCTTTCGCGGCTGGCAGCAAAGTTCAGAACCATGATTCTGTGAATAACTCTTGAACCGTAAGTGACAGACGCTCGCTCTTGGCTGCATTCGTTTCAGCTCGTGGCAGCCAGTCTAAAAAACACTATCTTGGACTTCTCTGGATGTTTCCCAGGCGAGCTATTGGCAGCATGTTCAGAACCACTGTTTCTGAGGCTAATTCTTGAACCGTAAGTCATAGACGCTCGATCTTGGCGGCATTCGTCTCAGCGCCTGGCAATTAGTATAGAAGCACTGTTTCCCACTGTTTCTGAGGCTAATTCTTGAACCGTAAGTCTTAGACGCTTGATCTTGGCGGCATTCGTCTCAGCGCCTGGCAATTAGTATAGAAGCACTGTCTTTGACTTCTCTGGATGTTTTCCAGGCGAGCTATTCACAAGTAAATCCTAGACGCTCGATCTTGGTTGCTTTGGCTTTCGCGGCTGGCAGCAAAGTTCAGAACCATGTTTATGCGAATAACTTTTGAACCGTAAGTCACAGACGCTCGCTCTTGGCTGCATTCGTTTCAGCTCGTGGCAGCCAGTCTAAAAAAAACACTATCTTGGACTTCTCTGGATGTTTCCCAGGCGAGCAATTGGCAGCATGTTCAGAACCACTGTTTCTGAGGCTAATTATTGAACCGTAAGTCATAGACGCTCGCTCTTGGCTGCATTCGTTTCAGCTCGTGGCAGCCAGTCTAAAAAAACACTATCTTGGACTTCTCTGGATGTTTCCCAGGCGAGCTATTGGCAGCATGTTCAAAACCACTGTTTCTGAGGCTAATTCTTGAACCGTAAGTCATAGACGCTCGATCTTGGCGGCATTCGTCTCAGCGCCTGGCAATTAGTATAGAAGCACTGTTTCCCACTGTTTCTGAGGCTAATTCTTGAACCGTAAGTCTTAGACGCTTGATCTTGGCGGCATTCGTCTCAGCGCCTGGCAATTAGTATAGAAGCACTGTCTTTGACTTATCTGAAAGTTTCCCAGGCGAGCTATTCACAAGTAAATCCTAGACGCTCGATCTTGGTTACTTTCGCTTTCGCGGCTGGCAGCAAAGTTCAGAACCATGTTTCTGTGAATAACTCTTGAACCGTAAGTCACAGACGCTCGCTCTTGGCTGCATTCGTTTCAGCTCGTGGCAGCCAGTCTAAAAAAACACTATCTTGGACTTCTCTGGATGTTTCCCAGGCGAGCTATTGGCAGCATGTACAGAACCACTGTTTCTGAGGCTAATTCTTGAACCGTAAGTCATAGACGCTCGATCTTGGCGGCATTCGTCTCAGCGCCTGGCAATTAGTATAGAAGCACTGTTTCCCACTGTTTCTGAGGCTAATTCTTGAACCGTAAGTCATAGACGCTCGATCTTGGCGGCATTCGTCTCAGCGCCTGGCAATTAGTATAGAAGCACTGTCTTTGACTTCTCTGGATGTTTCCCATGCGAGCTATTGACAAGTGAATCCTAGACGCTCGATCTTGGTTACTTTCGCTTTCGCGGCTGGCAGCAAAGTTCAGAACCATGTTTCTGTGAATAACTCTTGAACCGTAAGTCACAGACGCTCGCTCTTGGCTGCATTCGTTTCAGCTCGTGGCAGCCAGTCTAAAAAAACACTATCTTGGACTTCTCTGGATGTTTCCCAGGCGAGCTATTGGCAGCCGGTTCAAAACCACTGTTTCTGAGGCTAATTCTTGAACCGTAAGTCATAGACGCTCGATCTTGGCGGCATTCGTCTCAGCGCCTGGCAATTAGTATAGAAGCACTGTTTCCCACTGTTTCTGAGGCTAATTCTTGAACCGTAAGTCTTAGACGCTTGATCTTGGCGGCATTCGTCTCAGCGCCTGGCAATTAGCATAGAAGCACTGTCTTTGACTTATCTGAAAGTTTCCCAGGCGAGCTATTGACAAGTAAATCCTAGACGCTCGATCTTGGTTACTTTCGCTTTCGCGGCTGGCAGCAAAGTTTAGAACCATGTTTCTGTGAATAACTCTTGAACCGTAAGTCACAGACGCTCGCTCTTGGCTGCATTCGTTTCAGCTCGTGGCAGCCAGTCTAAAAAAACACTATCTTGGACTTCTCTGGATGTTTCCCAGGCGAGCTATTGGCAGCATGTTCAGAACCACTGTTTCTGAGGCTAATTCTTGAACCGTAAGTCATAGACGCTCGATCTTGGCGGCATTCGTCTCAGCGCCTGGCAATTAGTATAGAAGCACTGTTTCCCACTGTTTCTGAGGCTAATTCTTGAACCGTAAGTCATAGACGCTCGATCTTGGCGGCATTCGTCTCAGCGCCTGGCAATTAGTATAGAAGCACTGTCTTTGACTTCTCTGGATGTTTCCCATGCGAGCTATTGACAAGTAAATCCTAGACGCTCGATCTTGGTTACTTTCGCTTTCGCGGCTGGCAGCAAAGTTCAGAACCATGTTTCTGTGAATAACTCTTGAACCGTAAGTCACAGACGCTCGCTCTTGGCTGCATTCGTTTCAGCTCGTGGCAGCCAGTCTAAAAAAACACTATCTTGGACTTCTCTGGATGTTTCCCAGGCGAGCTATTGGCAGCCGGTTCAAAACCACTGTTTCTGAGGCTAATTCTTGAACCGTAAGTCATAGACGCTCGATCTTGGCGGCATTCGTCTCAGCGCCTGGCAATTAGTATAGAAGCACTGTTTCCCACTGTTTCTGAGGCTAATTCTTGAACCGTAAGTCTTAGACGCTTGATCTTGGCGGCATTCGTCTCAGCGCCTGGCAATTAGCATAGAAGCACTGTCTTTGACTTATCTGAAAGTTTCCCAGGCGAGCTATTCACAAGTAAATCCTAGACGCTCGATCTTGGTTACTTTCGCTTTCGCGGCTGGCAGCAAAGTACAGAACCATGTTTCTGTGAATAACTCTTGAACCGTAAGTCACAGACGCTCGCTCTTGGCTGCATTCGTTTCAGCTCGTGGCAGCCAGTCTAAAAAAACACTATCTTGGACTTCTCTGGATGTTTCCCAGGCGAGCTATTGGCAGCATGTTCAAAACCACTGTTTCTGAGGCTAATTCTTGAACCGTAAGTCATAGACGCTCGATCTTGGCGGCATTCGTCTCAGCGCCTGGCAATTAGTATAGAAGCACTGTTTCCCACTGTTTCTGAGGCTAATTCTTGAACCGTAAGTCTTAGACGCTTGATCTTGGCGGCATTCGTCTCAGCGCCTGGCAATTAGCATAGAAGCACTGTCTTTGACTTATCTGAAAGTTTCCCAGGCGAGCTATTGACAAGTAAATCCTAGACGCTCGATCTTGGTTACTTTCGCTTTCGCGGCTGGCAGCAAAGTTTAGAACCATGTTTCTGTGAATAACTCTTGAACCGTAAGTCACAGACGCTCGCTCTTGGCTGCATTCGTTTCAGCTCGTGGCAGCCAGTCTAAAAAAACACTATCTTGGACTTCTCTGGATGTTTCCCAGGCGAGCTATTGGCAGCATGTTCAGAACCACTGTTTCTGAGGCTAATTCTTGAACCGTAAGTCATAGACGCTCGATCTTGGCGGCATTCGTCTCAGCGCCTGGCAATTAGTATAGAAGCACTGTTTCCCACTGTTTCTGAGGCTAATTCTTGAACCGTAAGTCATAGACGCTCGATCTTGGCGGCATTCGTCTCAGCGCCTGGCAATTAGTATAGAAGCACTGTCTTTGACTTCTCTGGATGTTTCCCATGCGAGCTATTGACAAGTAAATCCTAGACGCTCGATCTTGGTTACTTTCGCTTTCGCGGCTGGCAGCAAAGTTCAGAACCATGTTTCTGTGAATAACTCTTGAACCGTAAGTCACAGACGCTCGCTCTTGGCTGCATTCGTTTCAGCTCGTGGCAGCCAGTCTAAAAAAACACTATCTTGGACTTCTCTGGATGTTTCCCAGGCGAGCTATTGGCAGCCGGTTCAAAACCACTGTTTCTGAGGCTAATTCTTGAACCGTAAGTCATAGACGCTCGATCTTGGCGGCATTCGTCTCAGCGCCTGGCAATTAGTATAGAAGCACTGTTTCCCACTGTTTCTGAGGCTAATTCTTGAACCGTAAGTCTTAGACGCTTGATCTTGGCGGCATTCGTCTCAGCGCCTGGCAATTAGCATAGAAGCACTGTCTTTGACTTATCTGAAAGTTTCCCAGGCGAGCTATTGACAAGTAAATCCTAGACGCTCGATCTTGGTTACTTTCGCTTTCGCGGCTGGCAGCAAAGTTCAGAACCATGTTTCTGTGAATAACTCTTGAACCGTAAGTCACAGACGCTCGCTCTTGGCTGCATTCGTTTCAGCTCGTGGCAGCCAGTCTAAAAAAACACTATCTTGGACTTCTCTGGATGTTTCCCAGGCGAGCTATTGGCAGCCGGTTCAAAACCACTGTTTCTGAGGCTAATTCTTGAACCGTAAGTCATAGAAGCTCGATCTTGGCGGCATTCGTCTCAGCGCCTGGCAATTAGTATAGAAGCACTGTTTCCCACTGTTTCTGAGGCTAATTCTTGAACCGTAAGTCTTAGACGCTTGATCTTGGCGGCATTCGTCTCAGCGCCTGGCAATTAGCATAGAAGCACTGTCTTTGACTTATCTGAAAGTTTCCCAGGCGAGCTATTCACAAGTAAATCCTAGACGCTCGATCTTGATTACTTTCGCTTTCGCGGCTGGCAGCAAAGTACAGAACCATGTTTCTGTGAATAACTCTTGAACCGTAAGTCACAGACGCTCGCTCTTGGCTGCATTCGTTTCAGCTCGTGGCAGCCAGTCTAAAAAAACACTATCTTGGACTTCTCTGGATGTTTCCCAGGCGAGCTATTGGCAGCATGTTCAAAACCACTGTTTCTGAGGCTAATTCTTGAACCGTAAGTCATAGACGCTCGATCTTGGCGGCATTCGTCTCAGCGCCTGGCAATTAGTATAGAAGCACTGTTTCCCACTGTTTCTGAGGCTAATTCTTGAACCGTAAGTCTTAGACGCTTGATCTTGGCGGCATTCGTCTCAGCGCCTGGCAATTAGCATAGAAGCACTGTCTTTGACTTATCTGAAAGTTTCCCAGGCGAGCTATTGACAAGTAAATCCTAGACGCTCGATCTTGGTTACTTTCGCTTTCGCGGCTGGCAGCAAAGTTTAGAACCATGTTTCTGTGAATAACTCTTGAACCGTAAGTCACAGACGCTCGCTCTTGGCTGCATTCGTTTCAGCTCGTGGCAGCCAGTCTAAAAAAACACTATCTTGGACTTCTCTGGATGTTTCCCAGGCGAGCTATTGGCAGCATGTTCAGAACCACTGTTTCTGAGGCTAATTCTTGAACCGTAAGTCATAGACGCTCGATCTTGGCGGCATTCGTCTCAGCGCCTGGCAATTAGTATAGAAGCACTGTTTCCCACTGTTTCTGAGGCTAATTCTTGAACCGTAAGTCATAGACGCTCGATCTTGGCGGCATTCGTCTCAGCGCCTGGCAATTAGTATAGAAGCACTGTCTTTGACTTCTCTGGATGTTTCCCAGGCGAGCTATTGACAAGTAAATCCTAGACGCTCGATCTTGGTTATTTTCGCTTTCGCGGCTGGCAGCAAAGTTCAGAACCATGTTTCTGTGAATAACTCTTGAACCGTAAGTGACAGACGCTCGCTCTTGGCTGCATTCGTTTCAGCTCGTGGCAGTCAGTCTAAAAAACACTATCTTGGACTTCTCTGGATGTTTCCCAGGCGAGCTATTGGCAGCATGTTTAGAACCACTGTTTCTGAGGCTAATTCTTGAACCGTAAGTCATAGACGCTCGATCTTGGCGGTATTCGTCTCAGCAACTGGAAATTAGTATAGAAGCACTGTTTCCCACTGTTTCTGAGGCTAATTCTTGAACCGTAAGTCATAGACTCTCGATCTTGGCGGCATTCGTCTCAGCGCCTGGCAATTAGTATAGAAGCACTGTTTCCCACTGTTTCTGAGGCTAATTCTTGAACCGTAAGTCTTAGACGCTTGATCTTGGCGGCATTCGTCTCAGCGCCTGGCAATTAGCATAGAAGCACTGTCTTTGACTTATCTGAAAGTTTCCCAGGCGAGCTATTCACAAGTAAATCCTAGACGCTCGATCTTGGTTACTTTCGCTTTCGCGGCTGGCAGCAAAGTACAGAACCATGTTTCTGTGAATAACTCTTGAACCGTAAGTCACAGACGCTCGCTCTTGGCTGCATTCGTTTCAGCTCGTGGCAGCCAGTCTAAAAAAACACTATCTTGGACTTCTCTGGATGTTTCCCAGGCGAGCTATTGGCAACATGTTCAAAACCACTGTTTCTGAGGCTAATTCTTGAACCGTAAGTCATAGACGCTCGATCTTGGCGGCATTCGTCTCAGCGCCTGGCAATTAGTATAGAAGCACTGTTTCCCACTGTTTCTGAGGCTAATTCTTGAACCGTAAGTCTTAGACGCTTGATCTTGGCGGCATTCGTCTCAGCGCCTGGCAATTAGCATAGAAGCACTGTCTTTGACTTATCTGAAAGTTTCCCAGGCGAGCTATTGACAAGTAAATCCTAGACGCTCGATCTTGGTTACTTTCGCTTTCGCGGCTGGCAGCAAAGTTTAGAACCATGTTTCTGTGAATAACTCTTGAACCGTAAGTCACAGACGCTCGCTCTTGGCTGCATTCGTTTCAGCTCGTGGCAGCCAGTCTAAAAAAACACTATCTTGGACTTCTCTGGATGTTTCCCAGGCGAGCTATTGGCAGCATGTTCAGAACCACTGTTTCTGAGGCTAATTCTTGAACCGTAAGTCATAGACGCTCGATCTTGGCGGCATTCGTCTCAGCGCATGGCAATTAGTATAGAAGCACTGTTTCCCACTGTTTCTGAGGCTAATTCTTGAACCGTAAGTCATAGACGCTCGATCTTGGCGGCATTCGTCTCAGCGCCTGGCAATTAGTATAGAAGCACTGTCTTTGACTTCTCTGGATGTTTCCCAGGCGAGCTATTGACAAGTAAATCCTAGACGCTCGATCTTGGTTACTTTCGCTTTCGCGGCTGGCAGCAAAGTTCAGAACCATGTTTCTGTGAATAACTCTTGATCCGTAAGTGACAGACGCTCGCTCTTGGCTGCATTCGTTTCAGCTCGTGGCAGCCAGTCTAAAAAACACTATCTTGGACTTCTCTGGATGTTTCCCAGGCGAGCTATTGGCAGCATGTTCAGAACAACTGTTTCTGAGGCTAATTCTTGAACCGTAAGTCATAGACGCTCGATCTTGGCGGCATTCGTCTCAGCGCATGGCAATTAGTATAGAAGCACTGTTTCCCACTGTTTCTGAGGCTAATTCTTGAACCGTAAGTCTTAGACGCTTGATCTTGGCGGCATTCGTCTCAGCGCCTGGCAATTAGTATAGCTGCACTGTCTTTGACTTCTCTGGATGTTTTCCAGGCGAGCTATTCACAAGTAAATCCTAGACGCTCGATCTTGGTTGCTTTGGCTTTCGCGGCTGGCAGCAAAGTTCAGAACCATGTTTATGTGAATAACTTTTGAACCGTAAGTCACAGACGCTCGCTCTTGGCTGCATTCGTTTCAGCTCGTGGCAGCCAGTCTAAAAAAAACACTATCTTGGACTTCTCTGGATGTTTCCCAGGCGAGCTATTGGCAGCATGTTCAGAACCACTGTTTCTGAGGCTAATTATTGAACCGTAAGTCATAGACGCTCGATCTTGGCGGCATTCGTCTCAGCGCCTGGCAATTAGTATAGAAGCACTGTTTCCCACTGTTTCTGAGGCTAATTCTTGAACCGTAAGTCTTAGACGCTTGATCTTGGCGGCATTCGTCTCAGCGCCTGGCAATTAGTATAGAAGCACTGTCTTTGACTTCTCTGGATGTTTCCCAGGCGAGCTATTCACAAGTAAATCCTAGACGCTCGATCTTGGTTACTTTCGCTTTCGCGGCTGGCAACAAAGTTCAGAACCATGTTTCTGTGAATAACTCTTGAACCGTAAGTCACAGACGCTCGCTCTTGGCTGCATTCGTTTCAGCTCGTGGCAGCCAGTCTAAAAAAACACTATCTTGGACTTCTCTGGATGTTTCCCAGGCGAGCTATTGGCAGCATGTTCAAAACCACTGTTTCTGAGGCTAATTCTTGAACCGTAAGTCATAGACGCTCGATCTTGGCGGCATTCGTCTCAGCGCCTGGCAATTAGTATAGAAGCACTGTTTCCCACTGTTTCTGAGGCTAATTCTAGAACCGTAAGTCTTAGACGCTTGATCTTGGCGGCATTCGTCTCAGCGCCTGGCAATTAGTATAGAAGCACTGTCTTTGACTTCTCTGGATGTTTCCCATGCGAGCTATTGACAAGTAAATCCTAGACGCTCGATCTTGGTTACTTTCGCTTTCGCGGCTGGCAGCAAAGTTCAGAACCATGTTTCTGTGAATAACTCTTGAACCGTAAGTCACAGACGCTCGCTCTTGGCTGCATTCGTTTCAGCTCGTGGCAGCCAGTCTAAAAAAACACTATTTTGGACTTCTCTGGATGTTTCCCAGGCGAGCTATTGGCAGCCGGTTCAAAACCACTGTTTCTGAGGCTAATTCTTGAACCGTAAGTCATAGAAGCTCGATCTTGGCGGCATTCGTCTCAGCGCCTGGCAATTAGTATAGAAGCACTGTTTCCCACTGTTTCTGAGGCTAATTCTTGAACCGTAAGTCTTAGACGCTTGATCTTGGCGGCATTCGTCTCAGCGCCTGGCAATTAGCATAGAAGCACTGTCTTTGACTTATCTGAAAGTTTCCCAGGCGAGCTATTCACAAGTAAATCCTAGACGCTCGATCTTGGTTACTTTCGCTTTCGCGGCTGGCAGCAAAGTACAGAACCATGTTTCTGTGAATAACTCTTGAACCGTAAGTCACAGACGCTCGCTCTTGGCTGCATTCGTTTCAGCTCGTGGCAGCCAGTCTAAAAAAACACTATCTTGGACTTCTCTGGATGTTTCCCAGGCGAGCTATTGGCAGCCGGTTCAAAACCACTGTTTCTGAGGCTAATTCTTGAACCGTAAGTCATAGAAGCTCGATCTTGGCGGCATTCGTCTCAGCGCCTGGCAATTAGTATAGAAGCACTGTTTCCCACTGTTTCTGAGGCTAATTCTTGAACCGTAAGTCTTAGACGCTTGATCTTGGCGGCATTCGTCTCAGCGCCTGGCAATTAGCATAGAAGCACTGTCTTTGACTTATCTGAAAGTTTCCCAGGCGAGCTATTCACAAGTAAATCCTAGACGCTCGATCTTGGTTACTTTCGCTTTCGCGGCTGGCAGCAAAGTACAGAACCATGTTTCTGTGAATAACTCTTGAACCGTAAGTCACAGACGCTCGCTCTTGGCTGCATTCGTTTCAGCTCGTGGCAGCCAGTCTAAAAAAACACTATCTTGGACTTCTCTGGATGTTTCCCAGGCGAGCTATTGGCAACATGTTCAAAACCACTGTTTCTGAGGCTAATTCTTGAACCGTAAGTCATAGACGCTCGATCTTGGCGGCATTCGTCTCAGCGCCTGGCAATTAGTATAGAAGCACTGTTTCCCACTGTTTCTGAGGCTAATTCTTGAACCGTAAGTCTTAGACGCTTGATCTTGGCGGCATTCGTCTCAGCGCCTGGCAATTAGCATAGAAGCACTGTCTTTGACTTATCTGAAAGTTTCCCAGGCGAGCTATTGACAAGTAAATCCTAGACGCTCGATCTTGGTTACTTTCGCTTTCGCGGCTGGCAGCAAAGTTTAGAACCATGTTTCTGTGAATAACTCTTGAACCGTAAGTCACAGACGCTCGCTCTTGGCTGCATTCGTTTCAGCTCGTGGCAGCCAGTCTAAAAAAACACTATCTTGGACTTCTCTGGATGTTTCCCAGGCGAGCTATTGGCAGCATGTTCAGAACCACTGTTTCTGAGGCTAATTCTTGAACCGTAAGTCATAGACGCTCGATCTTGGCGGCATTCGTCTCAGCGCCTGGCAATTAGTATAGAAGCACTGTTTCCCACTGTTTCTGAGGCTAATTCTTGAACCGTAAGTCATAGACGCTCGATCTTGGCGGCATTCGTCTCAGCGCCTGGCAATTAGTATAGAAGCACTGTCTTTGACTTCTCTGGATGTTTCCCAGGCGAGCTATTGACAAGTAAATCCTAGACGCTCGATCTTGGTTACTTTCGCTTTCGCGGCTGGCAGCAAAGTTCAGAACCATGTTTCTGTGAATAACTCTTGAACCGTAAGTGACAGACGCTCGCTCTTGGCTGCATTCGTTTCAGCTCGTGGCAGTCAGTCTAAAAAACACTATCTTGGACTTCTCTGGATGTTTCCCAGGCGAGCTATTGGCAGCATGTTTAGAACCACTGTTTCTGAGGCTAATTCTTGAACCGTAAGTCATAGACGCTCGATCTTGGCGGTATTCGTCTCAGCACCTGGAAATTAGTATAGAAGCACTGTTTCCCACTGTTTCTGAGGCTAATTCTTGAACCGTAAGTCTTAGACGCTTGATCTTGGCGGCATTCGTCTCAGCGCCTGGCAATTAGTATAGCTGCACTGTTTTTGACTTCTCTGGATGTTTTCCAGGCGAGCTATTCACAAGTAAATCCTAGACGCTCGATCTTGGTTGCTTTCGCTTTCGCGGCTGGCAGCAAAGTTCAGAACCATGTATATGTGAATAACTTTTGAACCGTAAGTCACAGACGCTCGCTCTTGGCTGCATGCGTTTCAGCTCGTGGCAGCCAGTCTAAAAAAAGACTATCTTGGACTTCTCTGGATGTTTCCCAGGCGAGCTATTGGCAGCATGTTCAGAACCACTGTTTCTGAGGCTAATTCTTGAACCGTAAGTCATAGACGCTCGATCTTGGCGGCATTCGTCTCAGCGCATGGCAATTAGTATAGAAGCACTGTTTCCCACTGTTTCTGAGGCTAATTCTTGAACCGTAAGTCTTAGACGCTTGATCTTGGCGGCATTCGTCTCAGCGCCTGGCAATTAGTATAGCTGCACTGTCTTTGACTTCTCTGGATGTTTTCCAGGCGAGCTATTCACAAGTAAATCCTAGACGCTCGATCTTGGTTGCTTTGGCTTTCGCGGCTGGCAGCAAAGTTCAGAACCATGTTTATGTGAATAACTTTTGAACCGTAAGTCACAGACGCTCGCTCTTGGCTGCATTCGTTTCAGCTCGTGGCAGCCAGTCTAAAAAAAACACTATCTTGGACTTCTCTGGATGTTTCCCAGGCGAGCTATTGGCAGCATGTTCAGAACCACTGTTTCTGAGGCTAATTATTGAACCGTAAGTCATAGACGCTCGATCTTGGCGGCATTCGTCTCAGCGCCTGGCAATTAGTATAGAAGCACTGTTTCCCACTGTTTCTGAGGCTAATTCTTCAACCGTAAGTCTTAGACGCTTGATCTTGGCGGCATTCGTCTCAGCGCCTGGCAATTAGTATAGAAGCACTGTCTTTGACTTCTCTGGATGTTTCCCAGGCGAGCTATTCACAAGTAAATCCTAGACGCTCGATCTTGGTTACTTTCGCTTTCGCGGCTGGCAACAAAGTTCAGAACCATGTTTCTGTGAATAACTCTTGAACCGTAAGTCACAGACGCTCGCTCTTGGCTGCATTCGTTTCAGCTCGTGGCAGCCAGTCTAAAAAAACACTATCTTGGACTTCTCTGGATGTTTCCCAGGCGAGCTATTGGCAGCATGTTCAAAACCACTGTTTCTGAGGCTAATTCTTGAACCGTAAGTCATAGACGCTCGATCTTGGCGGCATTCGTCTCAGCGCCTGGCAATTAGTATAGAAGCACTGTTTCCCACTGTTTCTGAGGCTAATTCTAGAACCGTAAGTCTTAGACGCTTGATCTTGGCGGCATTCGTCTCAGCGCCTGGCAATTAGTATAGAAGCACTGTCTTTGACTTATCTGAAAGTTTCCCAGGCGAGCTATTCACAAGTAAATCCTAGACGCTCGATCTTGGTTACTTTCGCTTTCGCGGCTGGCAGCAAAGTTCAGAACCATGTTTCTGTGAATAACTCTTGAACCGTAAGTCACAGACGCTCGCTCTTGGCTGCATTCGTTTCAGCTCGTGGCAGCCAGTCTAAAAAAACACTATCTTGGACTTCTCTGGATGTTTCCCAGGCGAGCTATTGGCAGCATGTTCAGAACCACTGTTTCTGAGGCTAATTCTTGAACCGTAAGTCATAGACGCTCGATCTTGGCGGCATTCGTCTCAGCGCCTGGCAATTAGTATAGAAGCACTGTTTCCCACTGTTTCTGAGGCTAATTCTTGAACCGTAAGTCATAGACGCTCGATCTTGGCGGCATTCGTCTCAGCGCCTGGCAATTAGTATAGAAGCACTGTCTTTGACTTCTCTGGATGTTTCCCATGCGAGCTATTGACAAGTAAATCCTAGACGCTCGATCTTGGTTACTTTCGCTTTCGCGGCTGGCAGCAAAGTTCAGAACCATGTTTCTGTGAATAACTCTTGAACCGTAAGTCACAGACGCTCGCTCTTGGCTGCATTCGTTTCAGCTCGTGGCAGCCAGTCTAAAAAAACACTATCTTGGACTTCTCTGGATGTTTCCCAGGCGAGCTATTGGCAGCCGGTTCAAAACCACTGTTTCTGAGGCTAATTCTTGAACCGTAAGTCATAGAAGCTCGATCTTGGCGGCATTCGTCTCAGCGCCTGGCAATTAGTATAGAAGCACTGTTTCCCACTGTTTCTGAGGCTAATTCTTGAACCGTAAGTCTTAGACGCTTGATCTTGGCGGCATTCGTCTCAGCGCCTGGCAATTAGCATAGAAGCACTGTCTTTGACTTATCTGAAAGTTTCCCAGGCGAGCTATTCACAAGTAAATCCTAGACGCTCGATCTTGGTTACTTTCGCTTTCGCGGCTGGCAGCAAAGTACAGAACCATGTTTCTGTGAATAACTCTTGAACCGTAAGTCACAGACGCTCGCTCTTGGCTGCATTCGTTTCAGCTCGTGGCAGCCAGTCTAAAAAAACACTATCTTGGACTTCTCTGGATGTTTCCCAGGCGAGCTATTGGCAGCATGTTCAAAACCACTGTTTCTGAGGCTAATTCTTGAACCGTAAGTCATAGACGCTCGATCTTGGCGGCATTCGTCTCAGCGCCTGGCAATTAGTATAGAAGCACTGTTTCCCACTGTTTCTGAGGCTAATTCTTGAACCGTAAGTCTTAGACGCTTGATCTTGGCGGCATTCGTCTCAGCGCCTGGCAATTAGCATAGAAGCACTGTCTTTGACTTATCTGAAAGTTTCCCAGGCGAGCTATTGACAAGTAAATCCTAGACGCTCGATCTTGGTTACTTTCGCTTTCGCGGCTGGCAGCAAAGTTTAGAACCATGTTTCTGTGAATAACTCTTGAACCGTAAGTCACAGACGATCGCTCTTGGCTGCATTCGTTTCAGCTCGTGGCAGCCAGTCTAAAAAAACACTATCTTGGACTTCTCTGGATGTTTCCCAGGCGAGCTATTGGCAGCATGTTCAGAACCACTGTTTCTGAGGCTAATTCTTGAACCGTAAGTCATAGACGCTCGATCTTGGCGGCATTCGTCTCAGCGCCTGGCAATTAGTATAGAAGCACTGTTTCCCACTGTTTCTGAGGCTAATTCTTGAACCGTAAGTCATAGACGCTCGATCTTGGCGGCATTCGTCTCAGCGCCTGGCAATTAGTATAGAAGCACTGTCTTTGACTTCTCTGGATGTTTCCCAGGCGAGCTATTGACAAGTAAATCCTAGACGCTCGATCTTGGTTACTTTCGCTTTCGCGGCTGGCAGCAAAGTTCAGAACCATGTTTCTGTGAATAACTCTTGAACCGTAAGTCACAGACGCTCGCTCTTGGCTGCATTCGTTTCAGCTCGTGGCAGCCAGTCTAAAAAAAACACTATCTTGGACTTCTCTGTATGTTTCCCAGGCGAGCTATTGGCAGCATGTTCAAAACCACTGTTTCTGAGGCTAATTCTTGAACCGTAAGTCATAGACGCTCGATCTTGGCGGCATTCGTCTCAGCGCCTGGCAATTAGTATAGAAGCACTGTTTCCCACTGTTTCTGAGGCTAATTCTTGAACCGTAAGTCTTAGACGCTTGATCTTGGCGGCATTCGTCTCAGCGCCTGGCAATTAGTATAGAAGCACTGTCTTTGACTTATCTGAAAGTTTCCCAGGCGAGCTATTCACAAGTAAATCCTAGACGCTCGATCTTGGTTACTTTCGCTTTCGCGGCTGGCAGCAAAGTTCAGAACCATGTTTCTGGGAATAACTCTTGAACCGTAAGTCACAGACGCTCGCTCTTGGCTGCATGCGTTTCAGCTCGTGGCAGCCAGTCTAAAAAAACACTATCTTGGACTTCTCTGGATGTTTCCCAGGCGAGCTATTGGCAGCATGTTCAGAACCACTGTTTCTGAGGCTAATTCTTGAACCGTAAGTCATAGACGCTCGATCTTGGCGGCATTCGTCTCAGCGCCTGGCAATTAGTATAGAAGCACTGTTTCCCACTGTTTCTGAGGCTAATTCTTGAACCGTAAGTCTTAGACGCTTGATCTTGGCGGCATTCGTCTCAGCGCCTGGCAATTAGTATGGAAGCACTATCTTTGACTTCTCTGGATGTTTCCCAGGCGAGCTATTGACAAGTAAATCCTAGACGCTCGATCTTGGTTATTTTCGCTTTCGCGGCTGGCAGCAAAGTTCAGAACCATGTTTCTGTGAATAACTCTTGAACCGTAAGTGACAGACGCTCGCTCTTGGCTGCATTCGTTTCAGCTCGTGGCAGTCAGTCTAAAAAACACTATCTTGGACTTCTCTGGATGTTTCCCAGGCGAGCTATTGGCAGCATGTTTAGAACCACTGTTTCTGAGGCTAATTCTTGAACCGTAAGTCATAGACGCTCGATCTTGGCGGCATTCGTCTCAGCACCTGGAAATTAGTATAGAAGCACTGTTTCCCACTGTTTCTGAGGCTAATTCTTGAACCGTAAGTCATAGACGCTCGATCTTGGCGGCATTCGTCTCAGCGCCTGGCAATTAGTATGGAAGCACTGTCTTTGACTTCACTGGATGTTTCCCAGGCGAGCTATTGACAAGTAAATCCTAGACGCTCGATCTTGGTTATTTTTGCTTTCGCGGCTGGCAGCAAAGTTCAGAACCATGTTTCTGTGAATAACTCTTGAACCGTAAGTGACAGACGCTCGCTCTTGGCTGCATTCGTTTCAGCTCGTGGCAGCCAGTCTAAAAAACACTATCTTGGACTTCTCTGGATGTTTCCCAGGCGAGCTATTGGCAGCATGTTCAGAACCACTGTTTCTGAGGCTAATTCTTGAACCGTAAGTCATAGACGCTCGATCTTGGCGGCATTCGTCTCAGCGCCTGGCAATTAGTATAGAAGCACTGTTTCCCACTGTTTCTGAGGCTAATTCTTGAACCGTAAGTCTTAGACGCTTGATCTTGGCGGCATTCGTCTCAGCGCCTGGCAATTAGTATAGCTGCACTGTTTTTGACTTCTCTGGATGTTTTCCAGGCGAGCTATTCACAAGTAAATCCTAGACGCTCGATCTTGGTTGCTTTCGCTTTCGCGGCTGGCAGCAAAGTTCAGAACCATGTATATGTGAATAACTTTTGAACCGTAAGTCACAGACGCTCGCTCTTGGCTGCATGCGTTTCAGCTCGTGGCAGCCAGTCTAAAAAAACACTATCTTGGACTTCTCTGGATGTTTCCCAGGCGAGCTATTGGCAGCATGTTCAGAACCACTGTTTCTGAGGCTAATTCTTGAACCGTAAGTCATAGACGCTCGACCTTGGCGGCATTCGTCTCAGCACCTGGCAATTAGTATAGAAGCACTGTCTTTGACTTCTCTGGATGTTTCCCAGGCGAGCTATTGACAAGTAAATCCTAGACGCTCGATCTTGGTTATTTTCGCTTTCGCGGCTGGCAGCAAAGTTCAGAACCATGTTTCTGTGAATAACTCTTGAACCGTAAGTCACAGACGCTCGCTCTTGGCTGCATTCGTTTCAGCTCGTGGCAGCCAGTCTAAAAACACTATCTTGGACTTCTCTGGATGTTTCCCAGGCGAGCTATTGGCAGCATGTTTTGAACCACTGTTTCTGAGGCTAATTCTTGAACCGTAAGTCTTAGACGCTTGATCTTGGCGGCATTCGTCTCAGCGCCTGGCAATTAGTATAGAAGCACTGTCTTTGACTTATCTGAAAGTTTCCCAGGCGAGCTATTCACAAGTAAATCCTAGACGCTCGATCTTGGTTACTTTCGCTTTCGCGGCTGGCAGCAAAGTTCAGAACCATGTTTCTGTGAATAACTCTTGAACCGTAAGTCACAGACGCTCGCTCTTGGCTGCATTCGTTTCAGCTCGTGGCAGCCAGTCTAAAAAAACACTATCTTGGACTTCTCTGGATGTTTCCCAGGCGAGCTATTGGCAGCATGTTCAGAACCACTGTTTCTGAGGCTAATTCTTGAACCGTAAGTCATAGACGCTCGATCTTGGCGGCATTCGTCTCAGCGCCGGGCAATTAGTATAGAAGCACTGTTTCCCACTGTTTCTGAGGCTAATTCTTGAACCGTAAGTCATAGACGCTCGATCTTGGCGGCATTCGTCTCAGCGCCTGGCAATTAGTATAGAAGCACTGTCTTTGACTTCTCTGGATGTTTCCCATGCGAGCTATTGACAAGTAAATCCTAGACGCTCGATCTTGGTTACTTTCGCTTTCGCGGCTGGCAGCAAAGTTCAGAACCATGTTTCTGTGAATAACTCTTGAACCGTAAGTCACAGACGCTCGCTCTTGGCTGCATTCGTTTCAGCTCGTGGCAGCCAGTCTAAAAAAACGCTATCTTGGACTTCTCTGGATGTTTCCCAGGCGAGCTATTGGCAGCCGGTTCAAAACCACTGTTTCTGAGGCTAATTCTTGAACCGTAAGTCATAGAAGCTCGATCTTGGCGGCATTCGTCTCAGCGCCTGGCAATTAGTATAGAAGCACTGTTTCCCACTGTTTCTGAGGCTAATTCTTGAACCGTAAGTCTTAGACGCTTGATCTTGGCGGCATTCGTCTCAGCGCCTGGCAATTAGCATAGAAGCACTGTCTTTGACTTATCTGAAAGTTTCCCAGGCGAGCTATTCACAAGTAAATCCTAGACGCTCGATCTTGGTTACTTTCGCTTTCGCGGCTGGCAGCAAAGTACAGAACCATGTTTCTGTGAATAACTCTTGAACCGTAAGTCACAGACGCTCGCTCTTGGCTGCATTCGTTTCAGCTCGTGGCAGCCAGTCTAAAAAAACACTATCTTGGACTTCTCTGGATGTTTCCCAGGCGAGCTATTGGCAGCATGTTCAAAACCACTGTTTCTGAGGCTAATTCTTGAACCGTAAGTCATAGACGCTCGATCTTGGCGGCATTCGTCTCAGCGCCTGGCAATTAGTATAGAAGCACTGTTTCCCACTGTTTCTGAGGCTAATTCTTGAACCGTAAGTCTTAGACGCTTGATCTTGGCGGCATTCGTCTCAGCGCCTGGCAATTAGCATAGAAGCACTGTCTTTGACTTATCTGAAAGTTTCCCAGGCGAGCTATTGACAAGTAAATCCTAGACGCTCGATCTTGGTTACTTTCGCTTTCGCGGCTGGCAGCAAAGTTTAGAACCATGTTTCTGTGAATAACTCTTGAACCGTAAGTCACAGACGATCGCTCTTGGCTGCATTCGTTTCAGCTCGTGGCAGCCAGTCTAAAAAAACACTATCTTGGACTTCTCTGGATGTTTCCCAGGCGAGCTATTGGCAGCATGTTCAGAACCACTGTTTCTGAGGCTAATTCTTGAACCGTAAGTCATAGACGCTCGATCTTGGCGGCATTCGTCTCAGCGCCTGGCAATTAGTATAGAAGCACTGTTTCCCACTGTTTCTGAGGCTAATTCTTGAACCGTAAGTCATAGACGCTCGATCTTGGCGGCATTCGTCTCAGCGCCTGGCAATTAGTATAGAAGCACTGTCTTTGACTTCTCTGGATGTTTCCCAGGCGAGCTATTGACAAGTAAATCCTAGACGCTCGATCTTGGTTACTTTCGCTTTCGCGGCTGGCAGCAAAGTTCAGAACCATGTTTCTGTGAATAACTCTTGAACCGTAAGTCACAGACGCTCGCTCTTGGCTGCATTCGTTTCAGCTCGTGGCAGCCAGTCTAAAAAAAACACTATCTTGGACTTCTCTGTATGTTTCCCAGGCGAGCTATTGGCAGCATGTTCAAAACCACTGTTTCTGAGGCTAATTCTTGAACCGTAAGTCATAGACGCTCGATCTTGGCGGCATTCGTCTCAGCGCCTGGCAATTAGTATAGAAGCACTGTTTCCCACTGTTTCTGAGGCTAATTCTTGAACCGTAAGTCTTAGACGCTTGATCTTGGCGGCATTCGTCTCAGCGCCTGGCAATTAGTATAGAAGCACTGTCTTTGACTTATCTGAAAGTTTCCCAGGCGAGCTATTCACAAGTAAATCCTAGACGCTCGATCTTGGTTACTTTCGCTTTCGCGGCTGGCACCAAAGTTCAGAACCATGTTTCTGGGAATAACTCTTGAACCGTAAGTCACAGACGCTCGCTCTTGGCTGCATGCGTTTCAGCTCGTGGCAGCCAGTCTAAAAAAACACTATCTTGGACTTCTCTGGATGTTTCCCAGGCGAGCTATTGGCAGCATGTTCAGAACCACTGTTTCTGAGGCTAATTCTTGAACCGTAAGTCATAGACGCTCGATCTTGGCGGCATTCGTCTCAGCGCCTGGCAATTAGTATAGAAGCACTGTTTCCCACTGTTTCTGAGGCTAATTCTTGAACCGTAAGTCTTAGACGCTTGATCTTGGCGGCATTCGTCTCAGCGCCTGGCAATTAGTATGGAAGCACTATCTTTGACTTCTCTGGATGTTTCCCAGGCGAGCTATTGACAAGTAAATCCTAGACGCTCGATCTTGGTTATTTTCGCTTTCGCGGCTGGCAGCAAAGTTCAGAACCATGTTTCTGTGAATAACTCTTGAACCGTAAGTGACAGACGCTCGCTCTTGGCTGCATTCGTTTCAGCTCGTGGCAGTCAGTCTAAAAAACACTATCTTGGACTTCTCTGGATGTTTCCCAGGCGAGCTATTGGCAGCATGTTTAGAACCACTGTTTCTGAGGCTAATTCTTGAACCGTAAGTCATAGACGCTCGATCTTGGCGGCATTCGTCTCAGCACCTGGAAATTAGTATAGAAGCACTGTTTCCCACTGTTTCTGAGGCTAATTCTTGAACCGTAAGTCATAGACGCTCGATCTTGGCGGCATTCGTCTCAGCGCCTGGCAATTAGTATAGAAGCACTGTCTTTGACTTCACTGGATGTTTCCCAGGCGAGCTATTGACAAGTAAATCCTAGACGCTCGATCTTGGTTATTTTTGCTTTCGCGGCTGGCAGCAAAGTTCAGAACCATGTTTCTGTGAATAACTCTTGAACCGTAAGTGACAGACGCTCGCTCTTGGCTGCATTCGTTTCAGCTCGTGGCAGCCAGTCTAAAAAACACTATCTTGGACTTCTCTGGATGTTTCCCAGGCGAGCTATTGGCAGCATGTTCAGAACCACTGTTTCTGAGGCTAATTCTTGAACCGTAAGTCATAGACGCTCGATCTTGGCGGCATTCGTCTCAGCGCCTGGCAATTAGTATAGAAGCACTGTTTTTGACTTCTCTGGATGTTTTCCAGGCGAGCTATTCACAAGTAAATCCTAGACGCTCGATCTTGGTTGCTTTCGCTTTCGCGGCTGGCAGCAAAGTTCAGAACCATGTATATGTGAATAACTTTTGAACCGTAAGTCACAGACGCTCGCTCTTGGCTGCATGCGTTTCAGCTCGTGGCAGCCAGTCTAAAAACACTATCTTGGACTTCTCTGGATGTTTCCCAGGCGAGCTATTGGCAGCATGTTTTGAACCACTGTTTCTGAGGCTAATTCTTGAACCGTAAGTCTTAGACGCTTGATCTTGGCGGCATTCGTCTCAGCGCCTGGCAATTAGTATAGAAGCACTGTCTTTGACTTCTCTGGATGTTTCCCAGGCGAGCTATTCACAAGTAAATCCTAGACGCTCGATCTTGGTTACTTTCGCTTTCGCGGCTGGCAACAAAGTTCAGAACCATGTTTCTGTGAATAACTCTTGAACCGTAAGTCACAGACGCTCGCTCTTGGCTGCATTCGTTTCAGCTCGTGGCAGCCAGTCTAAAAAAACACTATCTTGGACTTCTCTGGATGTTTCCCAGGCGAGCTATTGGCAGCATGTTCAAAACCACTGTTTCTGAGGCTAATTCTTGAACCGTAAGTCATAGACGCTCGATCTTGGCGGCATTCGTCTCAGCGCCTGGCAATTAGTATAGAAGCACTGTTTCCCACTGTTTCTGAGGCTAATTCTTGAACCGTAAGTCTTAGACGCTTGATCTTGGCGGCATTCGTCTCAGCGCCTGGCAATTAGTATAGAAGCACTGTCTTTGACTTATCTGAAAGTTTCCCAGGCGAGCTATTCACAAGTAAATCCTAGACGCTCGATCTTGGTTACTTTCGCTTTCGCGGCTGGCAGCAAAGTTCAGAACCATGTTTCTGTGAATAACTCTTGAACCGTAAGTCACAGACGCTCGCTCTTGGCTGCATTCGTTTCAGCTCGTGGCAGCCAGTCTAAAAAAACACTATCTTGGACTTCTCTGGATGTTTCCCAGGCGAGCTATTGGCAGCATGTTCAGAACCACTGTTTCTGAGGCTAATTCTTGAACCGTAAGTCATAGACGCTCGATCTTGGCGGCATTCGTCTCAGCGCCGGGCAATTAGTATAGAAGCACTGTTTCCCACTGTTTCTGAGGCTAATTCTTGAACCGTAAGTCATAGACGCTCGATCTTGGCGGCATTCGTCTCAGCGCCTGGCAATTAGTATAGAAGCACTGTCTTTGACTTCTCTGGATGTTTCCCATGCGAGCTATTGACAAGTAAATCCTAGACGCTCGATCTTGGTTACTTTCGCTTTCGCGGCTGGCAGCAAAGTTCAGAACCATGTTTCTGTGAATAACTCTTGAACCGTAAGTCACAGACGCTCGCTCTTGGCTGCATTCGTTTCAGCTCGTGGCAGCCAGTCTAAAAAAACACTATCTTGGACTTCTCTGGATGTTTCCCAGGCGAGCTATTGGCAGCATGTTCAGAACCACTGTTTCTGAGGCTAATTCTTGAACCGTAAGTCATAGACGCTCGATCTTGGCGGCATTCGTCTCAGCGCCTGGCTATTAGTATAGAAGCACTGTTTCCCACTGTTTCTGAGGCTAATTCTTGAACCGTAAGTCATAGACGCTCAATCTTGGCGGCATTCGTCTCAGCGCCTGGCAATTAGTATAGAAGCACTGTCGTTGACTTCTCTGGATGTTTCCCATGCGAGCTATTGACAAGTAAATCCTAGACGCTCGATCTTGGTTACTTTCGCTTTCGCGGCTGGCAGCAAAGTTCAGAACCATGTTTCTGTGAATAACTCTTGAACCGTAAGTCACAGACGCTCGCTCTTGGCTGCATTCGTTTCAGCTCGTGGCAGCCAGTCTAAAAAAAACACTATCTTGGACTTCTCTGGATGTTTCCCAGGCGAGCTATTGGCAGCATGTTCAAAACCACTGTTTCTGAGGCTAATTCTTGAACCGTAAGTCATAGACGCTCGATCTTGGCGGCATTCGTCTCAGCGCCTGGCAATTAGTATAGAAGCACTGTTTCCCACTGTTTCTGAGGCTAATTCTTGAACCGTAAGTCTTAGACGCTTGATCTTGGCGGCTTTCGTCTCAGCGCCTGGCAATTAGCATAGAAGCACTGTCTTTGACTTATCTGAAAGTTTCCCAGGCG
>NW_027462986.1:0-22610 GCF_050947455.1 Rhinoderma darwinii
TATGACTTACGGTTCAAGAATTAGCCTCAGAAACAGTGGGAAACAGTGCTTCTATACTAATTGCCAGGCGCTGAGACGAATGCCGCCAAGATCGAGCGTCTATGACTTACGGTTCAAGAATTAGCCTCAGAAACAGTGGTTCTGAACATGCTGCCAATAGCTCGCCTGGGAAACATCCAGAGAAGTCCAAGATTGTGTTTTTTAGACTGGCTGCCACGAGCTGAAACGAATGCAGCCAAGAGCGAGCGTCTGTGACTTACGGTTCAAGAGTTATTCACAGAAACATGGTTCTGAACTTTGCTGCCAGCCGCGAAAGCGAAAATAACCAAGATCGAGCGTCTAGGATTTACTTGTCAATAGCTCGCCTGGGAAACATCCAGAGAAGTCAAAGACAGTGCTTCTATACTAATTGCCAGGCGCTGAGACGAATGCCGCCAAGATCTAGCGTCTATGACTTACGGTTCAAGAATTAGCCTCAGAAACAGTGGGAAACAGTGCTTCTATACTAATTGCCAGGCGCTGAGACGAATGCCGCCAAGATCGAGCGTCTATGACTTACGGTTCAAGAATTAGCCTCAGAAACAGTGGTTCTGAACATGCTGCCAATAGCTCGCCTGGGAAACATCCAGAGAAGTCCAAGATTGTGTTTTTTAGACTGGCTGCCACGAGCTGAAACGAATGCAGCCAAGAGCGAGCGTCTGTGACTTACGGTTCAAAAGTTATTCACAGAAACATGGTTCTGAACTTTGCTGCCAGCCGCGATAGCGAAAATAACCAAGATCGAGCGTCTAGGATTTACTTGTCAATAGCTCGCCTGGGAAACATCCAGAGAAGTCAAAGACAGTGCTTCTATACTAATTGCCAGGCGCTGAGACGAATGCCGCCAAGATCTAGCGTCTATGACTTACGGTTCAAGAATTAGCCTCAGAAACAGTGGGAAACAGTGCTTCTATACTAATTGCCAGGCGCTGAGACGAATGCCGCCAAGATCGAGCGTCTATGACTTACGGTTCAAGAATTAGCCTCAGAAACAGTGGTTCTGAACATGCTGCCAATAGCTCGCCTGGGAAACATCCAGAGAAGTCCAAGATTGTGTTTTTTAGACTGGCTGCCACGAGCTGAAACGAATGCAGCCAAGAGCGAGCGTCAGTGACTTACGGTTCAAGAGTTATTCACAGAAACATGGTTCTGAACTTTGCTGCTAGCCGCGAAAGCGAAAATAACCAAGATCGAGCGTCTAGGATTTACTTGTCAATAGCTCGCCTGGGAAACATCCAGAGAAGTCAAAGACAGTGCTTCTATACTAATTGCCAGGCGCTGAGACGAATGCCGCCAAGATCTAGCGTCTATGACTTACGGTTCAAGAATTAGCCTCAGAAACAGTGGGAAACAGTGCTTCTATACTAATTGCCAGGCGCTGAGACGAATGCCGCCAAGATCGAGCGTCTATGACTTACGGTTCAAGAATTAGCCTCAGAAACAGTGGTTCTGAACATGCTGCCAATAGCTCGCCTGGGAAACATCCAGAGAAGTCCAAGATTGTGTTTTTTAGACTGGCTGCCACGAGCTGAAACGAATGCAGCCAAGAGCGAGCGTCTGTGACTTACGGTTCAAGAGTTATTCACAGAAACATGGTTCTGAACTTTGCTGCTAGCCGCGAAAGCGAAAATAACCAAGATCGAGCGTCTAGGATTTACTTGTCAATAGCTCGCCTGGGAAACATCCAGAGAAGTCAAAGACAGTGCTTCTATACTAATTGCCAGGCGCTGAGACGAATGCCGCCAAGATCTAGCGTCTATGACTTACGGTTCAAGAATTAGCCTCAGAAACAGTGGGAAACAGTGCTTCTATACTAATTGCCAGGCGCTGAGACGAATGCCGCCAAGATCGAGCGTCTATGACTTACGGTTCAAGAATTAGCCTCAGAAACAGTGGTTCTGAACATGCTGCCAATAGCTCGCCTGGGAAACATCCAGAGAAGTCCAAGATAGTGTTTTTTAGACTGGCTGCCACGAGCTGAAACGAATGCAGCCAAGAGCGAGCGTCTGTGACTTACGGTTCAAAAGTTATTCACAGAAACATGGTTCTGAACTTTGCTGCCAGCCGCGAAAGCGAAAATAACCAAGATCGAGCGTCTAGGATTTACTTGTCAATAGCTCGCCTGGGAAACATCCAGAGAAGTCAAAGACAGTGCTTCTATACTAATTGCCAGGCGCTGAGACGAATGCCGCCAAGATCTAGCGTCTATGACTTACGGTTCAAGAATTAGCCTCAGAAACAGTGGGAAATAGTGCTTCTATACTAATTGCCAGGCGCTGAGACGAATGCCGCCAAGATCGAGCGTCTATGACTTACGGTTCAAGAATTAGCCTCAGAAACAGTGGTTCTGAACATGCTGCCAATAGCTCGCCTGGGAAACATCCAGAGAAGTCCAAGATTGTGTTTTTTAGACTGGCTGCCACGAGCTGAAACGAATGCAGCCAAGAGCGAGCGTCTGTGACTTACGGTTCAAAAGTTATTCACAGAAACATGGTTCTGAACTTTGCTGCCAGCCGCGAAAGCGAAAATAACCAAGATCGAGCGTCTAGGATTTACTTGTCAATAGCTCGCCTGGGAAACATCCAGAGAAGTCAAAGACAGTGCTTCTATACTAATTGCCAGGCGCTGAGACGAATGCCGCCAAGATCTTGCGTCTATGACTTACGGTTCAAGAATTAGCCTCAGAAACAGTGGGAAACAGTGCTTCTATACTAATTGCCAGGCGCTGAGACGAATGCCGCCAAGATCGAGCGTCTATGACACGGTTCAAGAATTAGCCTCAGAAACAGTGGTTCTGAACATGCTGCCAATAGCTCGCCTGGGAAACATCCAGAGAGGTCCAAGATTGTGTTTTTTAGACTGGCTGCCACGAGCTGAAACGAATGCAGCCAAGAGCGAGCGTCTTTGACTTACGGTTCAAGAGTTATTCACAGAAACATGGTTCTGAACTTTGCTGCCAGCCGCGAAAGCGAAAATAACCAAGATCGAGCGTCTAGGATTTACTTGTCAATAGCTCGCCTGGGAAACATCCAGAGAAGTCAAAGACCGTGCTTCTATACTAATTGCCAGGCGCTGAGACGAATGCCGCCAAGATCTAGCGTCTATGACTTACGGTTCAAGAATTAGCCTCAGAAACAGTGGGCAACAGTGCTTCTATACTAATTGCCAGGCGCTGAGACGAATGCCGCCAAGATCGAGCGTCTATGACTTACGGTTCAAGAATTAGCCTCAGAAACAGTGGTTCTGAACATGCTGCCAATAGCTCGCCTGGGAAACATCCAGAGAAGTCCAAGATAGTGTTTTTTAGACTGGCTGCCACGAGCTGAAACGAATGCAGCCAAGAGCGAGCGTCTGTGACTTACGGTTCAAAAGTTATTCACAGAAACATGGTTCTGAACTTTGCTGCCAGCCGCGAAAGCGAAAATAACCAAGATCGAGCGTCTAGGATTTACTTGTCAATAGCTCGCCTGGGAAACATCCAGAGAAGTCAAAGACAGCGCTTCTATACTAATTGCCAGGCGCTGAGACGAATGCCGCCAAGATCTAGCGTCTATGACTTACGGTTCAAGAATTAGCCTCAGAAACAGTGGGAAATAGTGCTTCTATACTAATTGCCAGGCGCTGAGACGAATGCCGCCAAGATCGAGCGTCTATGACTTACGGTTCAAGAATTAGCCTCAGAAACAGTGGTTCTGAACATGCTGCCAATAGCTCGCCTGGGAAACATCCAGAGAAGTCCAAGATTGTGTTTTTTAGACTGGCTGCCACGAGCTGAAACGAATGCAGCCAAGAGCGAGCGTCTGTGACTTACGGTTCAAAAGTTATTCACAGAAACATGGTTCTGAACTTTGCTGCCAGCCGCGAAAGCGAAAATAACCAAGATCGAGCGTCTAGGATTTACTTGTCAATAGCTCGCCTGGGAAACATCCAGAGAAGTCAAAGACAGTGCTTCTATACTAATTGCCAGGCGCTGAGACGAATGCCGCCAAGATCTTGCGTCTATGACTTACGGTTCAAGAATTAGCCTCAGAAACAGTGGGAAACAGTGCTTCTATACTAATTGCCAGGCGCTGAGACGAATGCCGCCAAGATCGAGCGTCTATGACACGGTTCAAGAATTAGCCTCAGAAACAGTGGTTCTGAACATGCTGCCAATAGCTCGCCTGGGAAACATCCAGAGAGGTCCAAGATTGTGTTTTTTAGACTGGCTGCCACGAGCTGAAACGAATGCAGCCAAGAGCGAGCGTCTGTGACTTACGGTTCAAAAGTTATTCACAGAAACATGGTTCTGAACTTTGCTGCCAGCCGCGAAAGCGAAAATAACCAAGATCGAGCGTCTAGGATTTACTTGTCAATAGCTCGCCTGGGAAACATCCAGAGAAGTCAAAGACAGTGCTTCTATACTAATTGCCAGGCGCTGAGACGAATGCCGCCAAGATCTAGCGTCTATGACTTACGGTTCAAGAATTAGCCTCAGAAACAGTGGGAAATAGTGCTTCTATACTAATTGCCAGGCGCTGAGACGAATGCCGCCAAGATCGAGCGTCTATGACTTACGGTTCAAGAATTAGCCTCAGAAACAGTGGTTCTGAACATGCTGCCAATAGCTCGCCTGGGAAACATCCAGAGAAGTCCAAGATTGTGTTTTTTAGACTGGCTGCCACGAGCTGAAACGAATGCAGCCAAGAGCGAGCGTCTGTGACTTACGGTTCAAAAGTTATTCACAGAAACATGGTTCTGAACTTTGCTGCCAGCCGCGAAAGCGAAAATAACCAAGATCGAGCGTCTAGGATTTACTTGTCAATAGCTCGCCTGGGAAACATCCAGAGAAGTCAAAGACAGTGCTTCTATACTAATTGCCAGGCGCTGAGACGAATGCCGCCAAGATCTAGCGTCTATGACTTACGGTTCAAGAATTAGCCTCAGAAACAGTGGGAAACAGTGCTTCTATACTAATTGCCAGGCGCTGAGACGAATGCCGCCAAGATCGAGCGTCTATGACTTACGGTTCAAGAATTAGCCTCTGAACATGCTGCCAATAGCTCGCCTGGGAAACATCCAGAGAGGTCCAAGATTGTGTTTTTTAGACTGGCTGCCACGAGCTGAAACGAATGCAGCCAAGAGCGAGCGTCTGTGACTTACGGTTCAAGAGTTATTCACAGAAACATGGTTCTGAACTTTGCTGCCAGCCGCGAAAGCGAAAATAACCAAGATCGAGCGTCTAGGATTTACTTGTCAATAGCTCGCCTGGGAAACATCCAGAGAAGTCAAAGACCGTGCTTCTATACTAATTGCCAGGCTCTGAGACGAATGCCGCCAAGATCGAGCGTCTAAGACTTACGGTTTAAGAATTAGCCTCAGAAACAGTGGTTCTGAACATGCTGCCAATAGCTCGCCTGGGAAACATCCAGAGAAGTCCAAGATAGTGTTTTTTAGACTGGCTGCCACGAGCTGAAACGAATGCAGCCAAGAGCGAGCGTCTGTGACTTACGGTTCAAGAGTTATTCACAGAAACATGGTTCTGAACTTTGCTGCCAGCCGCGAAAGCGAAAATAACCAAGATCGAGCGTCTAGGATTTACTTGTCAATAGCTTGCCTGGGAAACATCCAGAGAAGTCAAAGACAGTGCTTCTATACTAATTGCCAGGCGCTGAGACGAATGCCGCCACGATCTAGCGTCTATGACTTACGGTTCAAGAATTAGCCTCAGAAACAGTGGGAAACAGTGCTTCTATACTAATTGCCAGGCGCTGAGACGAATGCCGCCAAGATCGAGCGTCTATCACTTACGGTTCAAGAATTAGCCTCAGAAACAGTGGTTCTGAATATGCTGCCAATAGCTCGCCTGGGAAACATCCAGAGAAGTCCAAGATTGTGTTTTTTAGACTGGCTGCCACGAGCTGAAACGAATGCAGCCAAGAGCGAGCGTCTGTGACTTACGGTTCAAGAGTTATTCACAGAAACATGGTTCTGAACTTTGCTGCCAGCCGCGAAAGCGAAAATAACCAAGATCGAGCGTCTAGGATTTACTTGTCAATAGCTCGCCTGGGAAACATCCAGAGAAGTCAAAGACAGTGCTTCTATACTAATTGCCAGGCGCTGAGACGAATGCCGCCAAGATCTAGCGTCTATGACTTACGGTTCAAGAATTAGCCTCAGAAACAGTGGGAAACAGTGCTTCTATACTAATTGCCAGGCGCTGAGACGAATGCCGCCAAGATCGAGCGTCTATGACTTACGGTTCAAGAATTAGCCTCAGAAACAGTGGTTCTGAACATGCTGCCAATAGCTCGCCTGGGAAACATCCAGAGAAGTCCAAGATAGTGTTTTTTAGACTGGCTGCCACGAGCTGAAACGAATGCAGCCAAGAGCGAGCGTCTGTGACTTACGGTTCAAGAGTTATTCACAGAAACATGGTTCTGAACTTTGCTGCCAGCCGCGAAAGCGAAAATAACCAAGATCGAGCGTCTAGGATTTACTTGTCAATAGCTCGCCTGGGAAACATCCAGAGAAGTCAAAGACAGTGCTTCTATACTAATTGCCAGGCGCTGAGACGAATGCCGCCAAGATCTAGCGTCTATGACTTACGGTTCAAGAATTAGCCTCAGAAACAGTGGTTCTGAAAATGCTGCCAATAGCTCGCCTGGGAAACATCCAGAGAAGTCCAAGATTGTGTTTTTTAGACTGGCTGCCACGAGCTGAAACGAATGCAGCCAAGAGCGAGCGTCTGTGACTTACGGTTCAAAAGTTATTCACAGAAACATGGTTCTGAACTTTGCTGCCAGCCGCGAAAGCGAAAATAACCAAGATCGAGCGTCTAGGATTTACTTGTCAATAGCTCGCCTGGGAAACATCCAGAGAAGTCAAAGACAGTGCTTCTATACTAATTGCCAGGCGCTGAGACGAATGCCGCCAAGATCTAGCGTCTATGACTTACGGTTCAAGAATTAGCCTCAGAAACAGTGGTTCTGAACATGCTGCCAATAGCTCGCCTGGGAAACATCCAGATAAGTCCAAGATTGTGTTTTTTAGACTGGCTGCCACGAGCTGAAACGAATGCAGCCAAGAGCGAGCGTCTGTGACTTACGGTTCAAAAGTTATTCACAGAAACATGGTTCTGAACTTTGCTGCCAGCCGCGAAAGCGAAAATAACCAAGATCGAGCGTCTAGGATTTACTTGTCAATAGCTCGCCTGGGAAACATCCAGAGAAGTCAAAGACAGTGCTTCTATACTAATTGCCAGGCGCTGAGACGAATGCCGCCAAGATCTAGCGTCTATGACTTACGGTTCAAGAATTAGCCTCAGATACAGTGGTTCTGAACATGCTGCCAATAGCTCGCCTGGGAAACATCCAGAGAAGTCCAAGATTGTGTTTTTTAGACTGGCTGCCACGAGCTGAAACGAATGCAGCCAAGAGCGAGCGTCTGTGACTTACGGTTCAAAAGTTATTCACAGAAACATGGTTCTGAACTTTGCTGCCAGCCGCGAAAGCGAAAATAACCAAGATCGAGCGTCTAGGATTTACTTGTCAATAGCTCGCCTGGGAAACATCCAGAGAAGTCAAAGACAGTGCTTCTATACTAATTGCCAGGCGCTGAGACGAATGCCGCCAAGATCTAGCGTCTATGACTTACGGTTCAAGAATTAGCCTCAGAAACAGTGGGAAATAGTGCTTCTATACTAATTGCCAGGCGCTGAGACGAATGCCGCCAAGATCGAGCGTCTATGACTTACGTTTCAAGAATTAGCCTCAGAAACAGTGGTTCTGAACATGCTGCCAATAGCTCGCCTGGGAAACATCCAGAGAAGTCCAAGATTGTGTTTTTTAGACTGGCTGCCACGAGCTGAAACGAATGCAGCCAAGAGCGAGCGTCTGTGACTTACGGTTCAAAAGTTATTCACAGAAACATGGTTCTGAACTTTGCTGCCAGCCGCGAAAGCGAAAATAACCAAGATCGAGCGTCTAGTATTTACTTGTCAATAGCTCGCCTGGGAAACATCCAGAGAAGTCAAAGACAATGCTTCTATACTAATTGCCAGGCGCTGAGACGAATGCCGCCACGATCTAGCGTCTATGACTTACGGTTCAAGAATTAGCCTCAGAAACAGTGGGAAACAGTGCTTCTATACTAATTGCCAGGCGCTGAGACGAATGCCGCCAAGATCGAGCGTCTATGACTTACGGTTCAAGAATTAGCCTCAGAAACAGTGGGAAACAGTGCTTCTATACTAATTGCCAGGCGCTGAGACGAATGCCGCCAAGATCGAGCGTCTATGACTTACGTTTCAAGAATTAGCCTCAGAAATAGTGGTTCTGAACATGCTGCCAATAGCTCGCCTGGGAAACATCCAGAGAAGTCCAAGATTGTGTTTTTTAGACTGGCTGCCACGAGCTGAAACGAATGCAGCCAAGAGCGAGCGTCTGTGACTTACGGTTCAAAAGTTATTCACAGAAACATGGTTCTGAACTTTGCTGCCAGCCGCGAAAGCGAAAATAACCAAGATCGAGCGTCTAGGATTTACTTGTCAATAGCTCGCCTGGGAAACATCCAGAGAAGTCAAAGACAGTGCTTCTATACTAATTGCCAGGCGCTGAGACGAATGCCGCCAAGATCTAGCGTCTATGACTTACGGTTCAAGAATTAGCCTCAGAAACAGTGGGAAACAGTGCTTCTATACTAATTGCCAGGCGCTGAGACGAATGCCGCCAAGATCGAGCGTCTATGACTTACGGTTCAAGAATTAGCCTCTGAACATGCTGCCAATAGCTCGCCTGGGAAACATCCAGAGAGGTCCAAGATTGTGTTTTTTAGACTGGCTGCCACGAGCTGAAACGAATGCAGCCAAGAGCGAGCGTCTTTGACTTACGGTTCAAGAGTTATTCACAGAAACATGGTTCTGAACTTTGCTGCCAGCCGCGAAAGCGAAAATAACCAAGATCGAGCGTCTAGGATTTACTTGTCAATAGCTCGCCTGGGAAACATCCAGAGAAGTCAAAGACCGTGCTTCTATACTAATTGCCAGGCGCTGAGACGAATGCCGCCAAGATCTAGCGTCTATGACTTACGGTTCAAGAATTAGCCTCAGAAACAGTGGGCAACAGTGCTTCTATACTAATTGCCAGGCGCTGAGACGAATGCCGCCAAGATCGAGCGTCTATGACTTACGGTTCAAGAATTAGCCTCAGAAACAGTGGTTCTGAACATGCTGCCAATAGCTCGCCTGGGAAACATCCAGAGAAGTCCAAGATTGTGTTTTTTAGACTGGCTGCCACGAGCTGAAACGAATGCAGCCAAGAGCGAGCGTCTGTGACTTACGGTTCAAAAGTTATTCACAGAAACATGGTTCTGAACTTTGCTGCCAGCCGCGAAAGCGAAAATAACCAAGATCGAGCGTCTAGGATTTACTTGTCAATAGCTCGCCTGGGAAACATCCAGAGAAGTCAAAGACAGCGCTTCTATACTAATTGCCAGGCGCTGAGACGAATGCCGCCAAGATCTAGCGTCTATGACTTACGGTTCAAGAATTAGCCTCAGAAACAGTGGGAAATAGTGCTTCTATACTAATTGCCAGGCGCTGAGACGAATGCCGCCAAGATCGAGCGTCTATGACTTACGGTTCAAGAATTAGCCTCAGAAACAGTGGTTCTGAACATGCTGCCAATAGCTCGCCTGGGAAACATCCAGAGAAGTCCAAGATTGTGTTTTTTAGACTGGCTGCCACGAGCTGAAACGAATGCAGCCAAGAGCGAGCGTCTGTGACTTACGGTTCAAAAGTTATTCACAGAAACATGGTTCTGAACTTTGCTGCCAGCCGCGAAAGCGAAAATAACCAAGATCGAGCGTCTAGGATTTACTTGTCAATAGCTCGCCTGGGAAACATCCAGAGAAGTCAAAGACAGTGCTTCTATACTAATTGCCAGGCGCTGAGACGAATGCCGCCAAGATCTTGCGTCTATGACTTACGGTTCAAGAATTAGCCTCAGAAACAGTGGGAAACAGTGCTTCTATACTAATTGCCAGGCGCTGAGACGAATGCCGCCAAGATCGAGCGTCTATGACACGGTTCAAGAATTAGCCTCAGAAACAGTGGTTCTGAACATGCTGCCAATAGCTCGCCTGGGAAACATCCAGAGAAGTCCAAGATAGTGTTTTTTAGACTGGCTGCCACGAGCTGAAACGAATGCAGCCAAGAGCGAGCGTCTGTGACTTACGGTTCAAAAGTTATTCACAGAAACATGGTTCTGAACTTTGCTGCCAGCCGCGAAAGCGAAAATAACCAAGATCGAGCGTCTAGGATTTACTTGTCAATAGCTCGCCTGGGAAACATCCAGAGAAGTCAAAGACAGTGCTTCTATACTAATTGCCAGGCGCTGAGACGAATGCCGCCAAGATCTAGCGTCTATGACTTACGGTTCAAGAATTAGCCTCAGAAACAGTGGGAAATAGTGCTTCTATACTAATTGCCAGGCGCTGAGACGAATGCCGCCAAGATCGAGCGTCTATGATTTACGGTTCAAGAATTAGCCTCAGAAACAGTGGTTCTGAACATGCTGCCAATAGCTCGCCTGGGAAACATCCAGAGAAGTCCAAGATTGTGTTTTTTAGACTGGCTGCCACGAGCTGAAACGAATGCAGCCAAGAGCGAGCGTCTGTGACTTACGGTTCAAAAGTTATTCACAGAAACATGGTTCTGAACTTTGCTGCCAGCCGCGAAAGCGAAAATAACCAAGATCGAGCGTCTAGGATTTACTTGTCAATAGCTCGCCTGGGAAACATCCAGAGAAGTCAAAGACAGTGCTTCTATACTAATTGCCAGGCGCTGAGACGAATGCCGCCAAGATCTAGCGTCTATGACTTACGGTTCAAGAATTAGCCTCAGAAACAGTGGGAAATAGTGCTTCTATACTAATTGCCAGGCGCTGAGACGAATGCCGCCAAGATCGAGCGTCTATGACTTACGTTTCAAGAATTAGCCTCAGAAACAGTGGTTCTGAACATGCTGCCAATAGCTCGCCTGGGAAACATCCAGAGAAGTCCAAGATTGTGTTTTTTAGACTGGCTGCCACGAGCTGAAACGAATGCAGCCAAGAGCGAGCGTCTGTGACTTACGGTTCAAAAGTTATTCACAGAAACATGGTTCTGAACTTTGCTGCCAGCCGCGAAAGCGAAAATAACCAAGATCGAGCGTCTAGTATTTACTTGTCAATAGCTCGCCTGGGAAACATCCAGAGAAGTCAAAGACAATGCTTCTATACTAATTGCCAGGCGCTGAGACGAATGCCGCCACGATCTAGCGTCTATGACTTACGGTTCAAGAATTAGCCTCAGAAACAGTGGGAAACAGTGCTTCTATACTAATTGCCAGGCGCTGAGACGAATGCCGCCAAGATCGAGCGTCTATGACTTACGGTTCAAGAATTAGCCTCAGAAACAGTGGGAAACAGTGCTTCTATACTAATTGCCAGGCGCTGAGACGAATGCCGCCAAGATCGAGCGTCTATGACTTACGTTTCAAGAATTAGCCTCAGAAATAGTGGTTCTGAACATGCTGCCAATAGCTCGCCTGGGAAACATCCAGAGAAGTCCAAGATTGTGTTTTTTAGACTGGCTGCCACGAGCTGAAACGAATGCAGCCAAGAGCGAGCGTCTGTGACTTACGGTTCAAAAGTTATTCACAGAAACATGGTTCTGAACTTTGCTGCCAGCCGCGAAAGCGAAAATAACCAAGATCGAGCGTCTAGGATTTACTTGTCAATAGCTCGCCTGGGAAACATCCAGAGAAGTCAAAGACAGTGCTTCTATACTAATTGCCAGGCGCTGAGACGAATGCCGCCAAGATCTAGCGTCTATGACTTACGGTTCAAGAATTAGCCTCAGAAACAGTGGGAAACAGTGCTTCTATACTAATTGCCAGGCGCTGAGACGAATGCCGCCAAGATCGAGCGTCTATGACTTACGGTTCAAGAATTAGCCTCTGAACATGCTGCCAATAGCTCGCCTGGGAAACATCCAGAGAGGTCCAAGATTGTGTTTTTTAGACTGGCTGCCACGAGCTGAAACGAATGCAGCCAAGAGCGAGCGTCTTTGACTTACGGTTCAAGAGTTATTCACAGAAACATGGTTCTGAACTTTGCTGCCAGCCGCGAAAGCGAAAATAACCAAGATCGAGCGTCTAGGATTTACTTGTCAATAGCTCGCCTGGGAAACATCCAGAGAAGTCAAAGACCGTGCTTCTATACTAATTGCCAGGCGCTGAGACGAATGCCGCCAAGATCTAGCGTCTATGACTTACGGTTCAAGAATTAGCCTCAGAAACAGTGGGCAACAGTGCTTCTATACTAATTGCCAGGCGCTGAGACGAATGCCGCCAAGATCGAGCGTCTATGACTTACGGTTCAAGAATTAGCCTCAGAAACAGTGGTTCTGAACATGCTGCCAATAGCTCGCCTGGGAAACATCCAGAGAAGTCCAAGATAGTGTTTTTTAGACTGGCTGCCACGAGCTGAAACGAATGCAGCCAAGAGCGAGCGTCTGTGACTTACGGTTCAAAAGTTATTCACAGAAACATGGTTCTGAACTTTGCTGCCAGCCGCGAAAGCGAAAATAACCAAGATCGAGCGTCTAGGATTTACTTGTCAATAGCTCGCCTGGGAAACATCCAGAGAAGTCAAAGACAGCGCTTCTATACTAATTGCCAGGCGCTGAGACGAATGCCGCCAAGATCTAGCGTCTATGACTTACGGTTCAAGAATTAGCCTCAGAAACAGTGGGAAATAGTGCTTCTATACTAATTGCCAGGCGCTGAGACGAATGCCGCCAAGATCGAGCGTCTATGACTTACGGTTCAAGAATTAGCCTCAGAAACAGTGGTTCTGAACATGCTGCCAATAGCTCGCCTGGGAAACATCCAGAGAAGTCCAAGATTGTGTTTTTTAGACTGGCTGCCACGAGCTGAAACGAATGCAGCCAAGAGCGAGCGTCTGTGACTTACGGTTCAAAAGTTATTCACAGAAACATGGTTCTGAACTTTGCTGCCAGCCGCGAAAGCGAAAATAACCAAGATCGAGCGTCTAGGATTTACTTGTCAATAGCTCGCCTGGGAAACATCCAGAGAAGTCAAAGACAGTGCTTCTATACTAATTGCCAGGCGCTGAGACGAATGCCGCCAAGATCTTGCGTCTATGACTTACGGTTCAAGAATTAGCCTCAGAAACAGTGGGAAACAGTGCTTCTATACTAATTGCCAGGCGCTGAGACGAATGCCGCCAAGATCGAGCGTCTATGACACGGTTCAAGAATTAGCCTCAGAAACAGTGGTTCTGAACATGCTGCCAATAGCTCGCCTGGGAAACATCCAGAGAAGTCCAAGATAGTGTTTTTTAGACTGGCTGCCACGAGCTGAAACGAATGCAGCCAAGAGCGAGCGTCTGTGACTTACGGTTCAAAAGTTATTCACAGAAACATGGTTCTGAACTTTGCTGCCAGCCGCGAAAGCGAAAATAACCAAGATCGAGCGTCTAGGATTTACTTGTCAATAGCTCGCCTGGGAAACATCCAGAGAAGTCAAAGACAGTGCTTCTATACTAATTGCCAGGCGCTGAGACGAATGCCGCCAAGATCTAGCGTCTATGACTTACGGTTCAAGAATTAGCCTCAGAAACAGTGGGAAATAGTGCTTCTATACTAATTGCCAGGCGCTGAGACGAATGCCGCCAAGATCGAGCGTCTATGATTTACGGTTCAAGAATTAGCCTCAGAAACAGTGGTTCTGAACATGCTGCCAATAGCTCGCCTGGGAAACATCCAGAGAAGTCCAAGATTGTGTTTTTTAGACTGGCTGCCACGAGCTGAAACGAATGCAGCCAAGAGCGAGCGTCTGTGACTTACGGTTCAAAAGTTATTCACAGAAACATGGTTCTGAACTTTGCTGCCAGCCGCGAAAGCGAAAATAACCAAGATCGAGCGTCTAGGATTTACTTGTCAATAGCTCGCCTGGGAAACATCCAGAGAAGTCAAAGACAGTGCTTCTATACTAATTGCCAGGCGCTGAGACGAATGCCGCCAAGATCTAGCGTCTATGACTTACGGTTCAAGAATTAGCCTCAGAAACAGTGGGAAACAGTGCTTCTATACTAATTGCCAGGCGCTGAGACGAATGCCGCCAAGATCGAGCGTCTATGACTTACGGTTCAAGAATTAGCCTCTGAACATGCTGCCAATAGCTCGCCTGGGAAACATCCAGAGAGGTCCAAGATTGTGTTTTTTAGACTGGCTGCCACGAGCTGAAACGAATGCAGCCAAGAGCGAGCGTCTGTGACTTACGGTTCAAAAGTTATTCACAGAAACATGGTTCTGAACTTTGCTGCCAGCCGCGAAAGCGAAAATAACCAAGATCGAGCGTCTAGGATTTACTTGTCAATAGCTCGCCTGGGAAACATCCAGAGAAGTCAAAGACAGCGCTTCTATACTAATTGCCAGGCGCTGAGACGAATGCCGCCAAGATCTAGCGTCTATGACTTACGGTTCAAGAATTAGCCTCAGAAACAGTGGGAAATAGTGCTTCTATACTAATTGCCAGGCGCTGAGACGAATGCCGCCAAGATCGAGCGTCTATGACTTACGGTTCAAGAATTAGCCTCAGAAACAGTGGTTCTGAACATGCTGCCAATAGCTCGCCTGGGAAACATCCAGAGAAGTCCAAGATTGTGTTTTTTAGACTGGCTGCCACGAGCTGAAACGAATGCAGCCAAGAGCGAGCGTCTGTGACTTACGGTTCAAAAGTTATTCACAGAAACATGGTTCTGAACTTTGCTGCCAGCCGCGAAAGCGAAAATAACCAAGATCGAGCGTCTAGGATTTACTTGTCAATAGCTCGCCTGGGAAACATCCAGAGAAGTCAAAGACAGTGCTTCTATACTAATTGCCAGGCGCTGAGACGAATGCCGCCAAGATCTTGCGTCTATGACTTACGGTTCAAGAATTAGCCTCAGAAACAGTGGGAAACAGTGCTTCTATACTAATTGCCAGGCGCTGAGACGAATGCCGCCAAGATCGAGCGTCTATGACACGGTTCAAGAATTAGCCTCAGAAACAGTGGTTCTGAACATGCTGCCAATAGCTCGCCTGGGAAACATCCAGAGAAGTCCAAGATAGTGTTTTTTAGACTGGCTGCCACGAGCTGAAACGAATGCAGCCAAGAGCGAGCGTCTGTGACTTACGGTTCAAGAATTAGCCTCTGAACATGCTGCCAATAGCTCGCCTGGGAAACATCCAGAGAGGTCCAAGATTGTGTTTTTTAGACTGGCTGCCACGAGCTGAAACCGAATGCAGCCAAGAGCGAGCGTCTGTGACTTACGGTTCAAGAGTTATTCACAGAAACATGGTTCTGAACTTTGCTGCCAGCCGCGAAAGCGAAAATAACCAAGATCGAGCGTCTAGGATTTACTTGTCAATAGCTCGCCTGGGAAACATCCAGAGAAGTCAAAGACCGTGCTTCTATACTAATTGCCAGGCGCTGAGACGAATGCCGCCAAGATCGAGCGTCTAAGACTTACGGTTTAAGAATTAGCCTCAGAAACAGTGGTTCTGAACATGCTGCCAATAGCTCGCCTGGGAAACATCCAGAGAAGTCCAAGATAGTGTTTTTTAGACTGGCTGCCACGAGCTGAAACGAATGCAGCCAAGAGCGAGCGTCTGTGACTTACAGTTCAAGAGTTATTCACAGAAACATGGTTCTGAACTTTGCTGCCAGCCGCGAAAGCGAAATAACCAAGATCGAGCGTCTAGGATTTACTTGTCAATAGCTTGCCTGGGAAACATCCAGAGAAGTCAAAGACAGTGCTTCTATACTAATTGCCAGGCACTGAGACGAATGCCGCCACGATCTAGCGTCTATGACTTACGGTTCAAGAATTAGCCTCAGAAACAGTGGGAAACAGTGCTTCTATACTAATTGCCAGGCGCTGAGACGAATGCCGCCAAGATCGAGCGTCTATCACTTACGGTTCAAGAATTAGCCTCAAGAAACAGTGGTTCTGAATATGCTGCCAATAGCTCGCCTGGGAAACATCCAGAGAAGTCCAAGATTGTGTTTTTTAGACTGGCTGCCACGAGCTGAAACGAATGCAGCCAAGAGCGAGCGTCTGTGACTTACGGTTCAAGAGTTATTCACAGAAACATGGTTCTGAACTTTGCTGCCAGCCGCGAAAGCGAAAATAACCAAGATCGAGCGTCTAGGATTTACTTGTCAATAGCTCGCCTGGGAAACATCCAGAGAAGTCAAAGACAGTGCTTCTATACTAATTGCCAGGCGCTGAGACGAATGCCGCCAAGATCTAGCGTCTATGACTTACGGTTCAAGAATTAGCCTCAGAAACAGTGGGAACAGTGCTTCTATACTAATTGCCAGGCGCTGAGACGAATGCCGCCAAGATCGAAGGCGTCTATGACTTACGGTTCAAGAATTAGCCTCAGAAACAGTGGTTTCTGAACATGCTGCCAATAGCTCGCCTGGGAAACATCCAGAGAAGTCCAAGATAGTGTTTTTTAGACTGGCTGCCACGAGCTGAAACGAATGCAGCCAAGAGCGAGCGTCTGTGACTTACGGTTCAAGAGTTATTCACAGAAACATGGTTCTGAACTTTGCTGCCAGCCGCGAAAGCGAAAATAAACCAAGATCGAGCGTCTAGGATTTACTTGTCAATAGCTCGCCTGGGAAACATCCAGAAGTCAAAGACAGTGCTTCTATACTAATTGCCAGGCGCTGAGACGAATGCCGCCAAGATCTAGCGTCTATGACTTACGGTTCAAGAATTAGCCTCAGAAACAGTGGTTCTGAACATGCTGCCAATAGCTCGCCTGGGAAACATCCAGAGAAGTCCAAGATTGTGTTTTTTAGACTGGCTGCCACGAGCTGAAACGAATGCAGCCAAGAGCGAGCGTCTGTGACTTACGGTTCAAAAGTTATTCACAGAAACATGGTTCTGAACTTTGCTGCCAGCCGCGAAAGCGAAAATAACCAAGATCGAGCGTCTAGGATTTACTTGTCAATAGCTCGCCTGGGAAACATCCAGAGAAGTCAAAGACAGTGCTTCTATACTAATTGCCAGGCGCTGAGACGAATGCCGCCAAGATCTAGCGTCTATGACTTACGGTTCAAGAATTAGCCTCAGAAACAGTGGTTCTGAACATGCTGCCAATAGCTCGCCTGGGAAACATCCAGATAAGTCCAAGATTGTGTTTTTTAGACTGGCTGCCACGAGCTGAAACGAATGCAGCCAAGAGCGAGCGTCTGTGACTTACGGTTTCAAAAGTTATTCACAGAAACATGGTTCTGAACTTTGCTGCCAGCCGCGAAAGCGAAAATAACCAAGATCGAGCGTCTAGGATTTACTTGTCAATAGCTCGCCTGGGAAACATCCAGAGAAGTCAAAGACAGTGCTTCTATACTAATTGCCAGGCGCTGAGACGAATGCCGCCAAGATCTAGCGTCTATGACTTACGGTTCAAGAATTAGCCTCAGAAACAGTGGGAAATAGTGCTTCTATACTAATTGCCAGGCGCTGAGACGAATGCCGCCAAGATCGAGCGTCTATGACTTACGGTTCAAGAATTAGCCTCAGAAACAGTGGTTCTGAACATGCTGCCAATAGCTCGCCTGGGAAACATCCAGAGAAGTCCAAGATTGTGTTTTTTAGACTGGCTGCCACGAGCTGAAACGAATGCAGCCAAGAGCGAGCGTCTGTGACTTACGGTTCAAAAGTTATTCACAGAAACATGGTTCTGAACTTTGCTGCCAGCCGCGAAAGCGAAAATAACCAAGATCGAGCGTCTAGGATTTACTTGTCAATAGCTCGCCTGGGAAACATCCAGAGAAGTCAAAGACAGTGCTTCTATACTAATTGCCAGGCGCTGAGACGAATGCGCCAAGATCTAGCGTCTATGACTTACGGTTCAAGAATTAGCCTCAGAAACAGTGGGGAAATAGTGCTTCTATACTAATTGCCAGGCGCTGAGACGAATGCCCGCCAAGATCGAGCGTCTATGACTTACGTTTCAAGAATTAGCCTCAGAAACAGTGGTTCTGAACATGCTGCCAATAGCTCGCCTGGGAAACATCCAGAGAAGTCCAAGATTGTGTTTTTTTAGACTGGCTGCCACGAGCTGAAACGAATGCAGCCAAGAGCGAGCGTCTGTGACTTACGGTTCAAAGTTATTCACAGAAACATGGTTCTGAACTTTGCTGCCAGCCGCGAAAGCGAAAATAACCAAGATCGAGCGTCTAGTATTTACTTGTCAATAGCTCGCCTGGGAAACATCCAGAGAAGTCAAAGACAATGCTTCTATACTAATTGGCCAGGCGCTGAGACGAATGCCGCCACGATCTAGCGTCTATGACTTACGGTTCAAGAATTAGCCTCAGAAACAGTGGAAACAGTGCTTCTATACTAATTGCCAGGCGCTGAGACGAATGCCGCCAAGATCGAGCGTCTATGACTTACGGTTCAAGAATTAGCCTCAGAAACAGTGGGGAAACAGTGCTTCTATACTAATGCCAGGCGCTGAGACGAATGCCGCCAAGATCGAGCGTCTATGACTTACGTTTCAAGAATTAGCCTCAGAAATAGTGGTTCTGAACATGCTGCCAATAGCTCGCCTGGGAAACATCCAGAGAAGTCCAAGATTGTGTTTTTTAGACTGGCTGCCACGAGCTGAAACGAATGCAGCCAAGAGCGAGCGTTCTGTGACTTACGGTTCAAAAGTTATTCACAGAAACATGGTTCTGAACTTTGCTGCCAGCCGCGAAAGCGAAAATAACCAAGATCGAGCGTCTAGGATTTACTTGTCAATAGCTCGCCTGGGAAACATCCAGAGAAGTCAAAGACAGTGCTTCTATACTAATTGCCAGGCGCTGAGACGAATGCCGCCAAGATCTAGCGTCTATGACTTACGGTTCAAGAATTAGCCTCAGAAACAGTGGGAAACAGTGCTTCTATACTAATTGCCAGGCGCTGAGACGAATGCCGCCAAGATCGAGCGTCTATGACTTACGGTTCAAGAATAGCCTCTGAACATGCTGCCAATAGCTCGCCTGGGAAACATCCAGAGAGGTCCAAGATTGTGTTTTTTAGACTGGCTGCCACGAGCTGAAACGAATGCAGCCAAGAGCGAGCGTCTTTGACTTACGGTTCAAGAGTTATTCACAGAAACATGGTTCTGAACTTTGCTGCCAGCCGCGAAAGCGAAAATAACCAAGATCGAGCGTCTAGGATTTACTTGTCAATAGCTCGCCTGGGAAACATCCAGAGAAGTCAAAGACCGTGCTTCTATACTAATTGCCAGGCGCTGAGACGAATGCCGCCAAGATCTAGCGTCTATGACTTACCGGTTCAAGAATTAGCCTCAGAAACAGTGGGCAACAGTGCTTCTATACTAATTGCCAGGCGCTGAGACGAATGCCGCCAAGATCGAGCGTCTATGACTTACGGTTCAAGAATTAGCCTCAGAAACAGTGGTTCTGAACATGCTGCCAATAGCTCGCCTGGGAAACATCCAGAGAAGTCCAAAGATAGTGTTTTTTAGACTGGCTGCCACGAGCTGAAACGAATGCAGCCAAGAGCGAGCGTCTGTGACTTACGGTTCAAAAAGTTATTCACAGAAACATGGTTCTGAACTTTGCTGCCAGCCGCGAAAGCGAAAATAACCAAGATCGAGCGTCTAGGATTTACTTGTCAATAGCTCGCCTGGGAAACATCCAGAGAAGTCAAAGACAGCGCTTCTATACTAATTGCCAGGCGCTGAGACGAATGCCGCCAAGATCTAGCGTCTATGACTTACGGTTCAAGAATTAGCCTCAGAAACAGTGGGAAATAGTGCTTCTATACTAATTGCCAGGCGCTGAGACGAAATGCCGCCAAGATCGAGCGTCTATGACTTACGGTTCAAGAATTAGCCTCAGAAACAGTGGTTCTGAACATGCTGCCAATAGCTCGCCTGGGAAACATCCAGAGAAGTCCAAGATTGTTGTTTTTAGACTGGCTGCCACGAGCTGAAACGAATGCAGCCAAGAGCGAGCGTCTGTGACTTACGGTTCAAAAGTTATTCACAGAAACATGGTTCTGAACTTTGCTGCCAGCCGCGAAAGCGAAAATAACCAAGATCGAGCGTCTAGGATTTACTTGTCAATAGCTCGCCTGGGAAACATCCAGAGAAGTCAAAGACAGTGCTTCTATACTAATTGCCAGGCGCTGAGACGAATGCCGCCAAGATCTTGCGTCTATGACTTACGGTTCAAGAATTAGCCTCAGAAACAGTGGGAAACAGTGCTTCTATACTAATTGCCAGGCGCTGAGACGAATGCCGCCAAGATCGAGCGTCTATGACACGGTTCAAGAATTAGCCTCAGAAAAACAGTGGTTCTGAACATGCTGCCAATAGCTCGCCTGGGAAACATCCAGAGAAGTCCCAAGATAGTGTTTTTTAGACTGGCTGCCACGAGCTGAAACGAATGCAGCCAAGAGCGAGCGTCTGTGACTTACGGTTCAAAAGTTATTCACAGAAACATGGTTCTGAACTTTGCTGCCAGCCGCGAAAGCGAAAATAACCAAGATCGAGCGTCTAGGATTTACTTGTCAATAGCTCGCCTGGGAAACATCCAGAGAAGTCAAAGACAGTGCTTCTATACTAATTGCCAGGCGCTGAGACGAATGCCGCCAAGATCTAGCGTCTATGACTTACGGTTCAAGAATTAGCCTCAGAAACAGTGGGGAAATAGTGCTTCTATACTAATTGCCAGGCGCTGAGACGAATGCCGCCAAGATCGAGCGTCTATGATTTACGGTTCAAGAATTAGCCTCAGAAACAGTGGTTCTGAACATGCTGCCAATAGCTCGCCTGGGAAACATCCAGAGAAGTCCAAGATTGTGTTTTTTAGACTGGCTGCCACGAGCTGAAACGAATGCAGCCAAGAGCGAGCGTCTGTGACTTACGTTCAAAAGTTATTCACAGAACATGGTTCTGAACTTTGCTGCCAGCCGCGAAAGCGAAAATAACCAAGATCGAGCGTCTAGGATTTACTTGTCAATAGCTCGCCTGGGAAACATCCAGAGAAGTCAAAGACAGTGCTTCTATACTAATTGCCAGGCGCTGAGACGAATGCCGCCAAGATCTAGCGTCTATGACTTACGGTTCAAGAATTAGCCTCAGAAAACAGTGGAAACAGTGCCTTCTATACTAATTGCCAGGCGCTGAGACGAAATGCCGCCAAGATCGAGCGTCTATGACTTACGGTTCAAGAATTAGCCTCTGAACATGCTGCCAATAGCTCGCCTGGGAAACATCCAGAGAGGTCCAAGATTGTGTTTTTTAGACTGGCTGCCACGAGCTGAAACGAATGCAGCCAAGAGCGAGCGTCTGTGACTTACGGTTCAAAAGTTATTCACAGAAACATGGTTCTGAACTTTGCTGCCAGCCGCGAAAGCGAAAATAACCAAGATCGAGCGTCTAGGATTTACTTGTCAATAGCTCGCCTGGGAAACATCCAGAGAAGTCAAAGACAGCGCTTCTATACTAATTGCCAGGCGCTGAGACGAATGCCGCCAAGATCTAGCGTCTATGACTTACGGTTCAAGAATTAGCCTCAGAAACAGTGGGAAATAGTGCTTCTATACTAATTGCCAGCGCTGAGACGAATGCCGCCAAGATCGAGCGTCTATGACTTACGGTTCAAGAATTAGCCTCAGAAACAGTGGTTCTGAACATGCTGCCAATAGCTCGCCTGGGAAACATCCAGAGAAGTCCAAGATTGTGTTTTTTAGACTGGCTGCCACGAGCTGAAACGAATGCAGCCAAGAGCGAGCGTCTGTGACTTACGGTTCAAAAGTTATTCACAGAAACATGGTTCTGAACTTTGCTGCCAGCCGCGAAAGCGAAAATAACCAAGATCGAGCGTCTAGGATTTACTTGTCAATAGCTCGCCTGGGAAACATCCAGAGAAGTCAAAGACAGTGCTTCTATACTAATTGCCAGGCGCTGAGACGAATGCCGCCAAGATCTTGCGTCTATGACTTACGGTTCAAGAATTAGCCTCAGAAACAGTGGGAAACAGTGCTTCTATACTAATTGCCAGGCGCTGAGACGAATGCCGCCAAGATCGAGCGTCTATGACACGGTCAAGAATTAGCCTCAGAAACAGTGGTTCTGAACATGCTGCCAATAGCTCGCCTGGGAAACATCCAGAGAAGTCCAAGATAGTGTTTTTTAGACTGGCTGCCACGAGCTGAAACGAATGCAGCCAAGAGCGAGCGTCTGTGACTTACGGTTCAAAAGTTTATTCACAGAAACATGGTTCTGAACTTTGCTGCCAGCCGCGAAAGCGAAAATAACCAAGATCGAGCGTCTAGGATTTACTTGTCAATAGCTCGCCTGGGAAACATCCAGAGAAGTCAAAGACAGTGCTTCTATACTAATTGCCAGGCGCTGAGACGAATGCCGCCAAGATCTAGCGTCTATGACTTACGGTTCAAGAATTAGCCTCAGAAACAGTGGGAAATAGTGCTTCTATACTAATT
>NW_027462987.1:0-22539 GCF_050947455.1 Rhinoderma darwinii
GACTTATCTGAAAGTTTCCCAGGCGAGCTATTCACAAGTAAATCCTAGACGCTCGATCTTGGTTACTTTCGCTTTCGCGGCTGGCAGCAAAGTTCAGAACCATGTTTCTGTGAATAACTCTTGAACCGTAAGTCACAGACGCTCGCTCTTGGCTGCATTCGTTTCAGCTCGTGGCAGCCAGTCTAAAAAAACACTATCTTGGACTTCTCTGGATGTTTCCCAGGCGAGCTATTGGCAGCCGGTTCAAAACCACTGTTTCTGAGGCTAATTCTTGAACCGTAAGTCATAGACGCTCGATCTTAGCGGCATTCGTCTCAGCGCCTGGCAATTAGTATAGAAGCACTGTTTCCCACTGTTTCTGAGGCTAATTCTTGAACCGTAAGTCTTAGACGCTTGATCTTGGCGGCATTCGTCTCAGCGCCTGGCAATTAGCATAGAAGCACTGTCTTTGACTTATCTGAAAGTTTCCCAGGCGAGCTATTCACAAGTAAATCCTAGACGCTCGATCTTGGTTACTTTCGCTTTCGCGGCTGGCAGCAAAGTACAGAACCATGTTTCTGTGAATAACTCTTGAACCGTAAGTCACAGACGCTCGCTCTTGGCTGCATTCGTTTCAGCTCGTGGCAGCCAGTCTAAAAAATCACTATCTTGGACTTCTCTGGATGTTTCCCAGGCGAGCTATTGGCAGCATGTTCAAAACCACTGTTTCTGAGGCTAATTCTTGAACCGTAAGTCATAGACGCTCGATCTTGGCGGCATTCGTCTCAGCGCCTGGCAATTAGTATAGAAGCACTGTTTCTGAGGCTAATTCTTGAACCGTAAGTCTTAGACGCTTGATCTTGGCGGCATTCGTCTCAGCGCCTGGAAATTAGCATAGAAGCACTGTCTTTGACTTATCTGAAAGTTTCCCAGGCGAGCTATTGACAAGTAAATCCTAGACGCTCGATCTTGGTTACTTTCGCTTTCGCGGCTGGCAGCAAAGTTTAGAACCATGTTTCTGTGAATAACTCTTGAACCGTAAGTCACAGACGCTCGCTCTTGGCTGCATTCGTTTCAGCTCGTGGCAGCCAGTCTAAAAAAACACTATCTTGGACTTCTCTGGATGTTTCCCAGGCGAGCTATTGGCAGCATGTTCAGAACCACTGTTTCTGAGGCTAATTCTTGAACCGTAAGTCATAGACGCTCGATCTTGGCGGCATTCGTCTCAGCGCCTGGCAATTAGTATAGAAGCACTGTTTCCCACTGTTTCTGAGGCTAATTCTTGAACCGTAAGTCATAGACGCTCGATCTTGGCGGCATTCGTCTCAGCGCCTGGCAATTAGTATAGAAGCACTGTCTTTGACTTCTCTGGATGTTTCCCATGCGAGCTATTGACAAGTAAATCCTAGACGCTCGATCTTGGTTACTTTCGCTTTCGCGGCTGGCAGCAAAGTTCAGAACCATGTTTCTGTGAATAACTCTTGAACCGTAAGTCACAGACGCTCGCTCTTGGCTGCATTCGTTTCAGCTCGTGGCAGCCAGTCTAAAAAAACACTATCTTGGACTTCTCTGGATGTTTCCCAGGCGAGCTATTGGCAGCCGGTTCAAAACCACTGTTTCTGAGGCTAATTCTTGAACCGTAAGTCATAGACGCTCGATCTTGGCGGCATTCGTCTCAGCGCCTGGCAATTAGCATAGAAGCACTGTCTTTGACTTATCTGAAAGTTTCCCAGGCGAGCTATTGACAAGTAAATCCTAGACGCTCGATCTTGGTTACTTTCGCTTTCGCGGCTGGCAGCAAAGTTTAGAACCATGTTTCTGTGAATAACTCTTGAACCGTAAGTCACAGACGCTCGCTCTTGGCTGCATTCGTTTCAGCTCGTGGCAGCCAGTCTAAAAAACACTATCTTGGACTTCTCTGGATGTTTCCCAGGCGAGCTATTGGCAGCATGTTCAGAACCACTGTTTCTGAGGCTAATTCTTGAACCGTAAGTCATAGACGCTCGATCTTGGCTGCATTCGTCTCAGCGCCTGGCAATTAGTATAGAAGCACTGTCTTTGACTTCTCTGGATGTTTCCCAGGCGAGCTAATGACAAGTAAATCCTAGACGCTCGATCTTGGTTATTTTCGCTTTCGCGGCTGGCAGCAAAGTTCAGAACCATGTTTCTGTGAATAACTCTTGAACCGTAAGTCACAGACGCTCGCTCTTGGCTGCATTCGTTTCAGCTCGTGGCAGCCAGTCTAAAAAACACAATCTTGGACTTCTCTGGATGTTTCCCAGGCGAGCTATTGGCAGCATGTTCAGAACCACTGTTTCTGAGGCTAATTCTTGAACCGTAAGTCATAGACGCTCGATCTTGGCGGCATTCGTCTCAGCGCCTGGCAATTAGTATAGAAGCACTGTTTCCCACTGTTTCTGAGGCTAATTCTTGAACCGTAAGTCATAGACGCTCGATCTTGGCGGCATTCGTCTCAGCGCCTGGCAATTAGTATAGAAGCACTGTCTTTGACTTCTCTGGATGTTTCCCAGGCGAGCTATTGACAAGTAAATCCTAGACGCTCGATCTTGGTTATTTTCGCTTTCGCGGCTGGCAGCAAAGTTCAGAACCATGTTTCTGTGAATAACTCTTGAACCGTAAGTCACAGACGCTCGCTCTTGGCTGCATTCGTTTCAGCTCGTGGCAGCCAGTCTAAAAAACACAATCTTGGACTTCTCTGGATGTTTCCCAGGCGAGCTATTGGCAGCATGTTCAGAACCACTGTTTCTGAGGCTAATTCTTGAACCGTAAGTCATAGACGCTCGATCTTGGCGGCATTCGTCTCAGCGCCTGGCAATTAGTATAGAAGCACTGTTTCCCACTGTTTCTGAGGCTAATTCTTGAACCGTAAGTCATAGACGCTCGATCTTGGCGGCATTCGTCTCAGCGCCTGGCAATTAGTATAGAAGCACTGTCTTTGACTTCTCTGGATGTTTCCCAGGCGAGCTATTGACAAGTAAATCCTAGACGCTCGATCTTGGTTATTTTCGCTTTCGCGGCTGGCAGCAAAGTTCAGAACCATGTTTCTGTGAATAACTCTTGAACCGTAAGTGACAGACGCTCGCTCTTGGCTGCATTCGTTTCAGCTCGTGGCAGTCAGTCTAAAAAACACTATCTTGGACTTCTCTGGATGTTTCCCAGACGAGCTATTGGCAGCATGTTTAGAACCACTGTTTCTGAGGCTAATTCTTGAACCGTAAGTCATAGACGCTCGATCTTGGCGGTATTCGTCTCAGCACCTGGAAATTAGTATAGAAGCACTGTTTCCCACTGTTTCTGAGGCTAATTCTTGAACCGTAAGTCATAGACTCTCGATCTTGGCGGCATTCGTCTCAGCGCCTGGCAATTAGTATAGAAGCACTATCTTTGACTTCACTGGATGTTTCCCAGGCGAGCTATTGACAAGTAAATCCTAGACGCTCGATCTTGGTTATTTTCGCTTTCGCGGCTGGCAGCAAAGTTCAGAACCATGTTTCTGTGAATCACTCTTGAACCGTAAGTCACAGACGCTCGCTCTTGGCTACATTCGTTTCAGCTCGTGGCAGCCAGTCTAAAAAAAACACTATCTTGTACTTCTCTGGATGTTTCCCAGGCGAGCTATTGGCAGCATGTTCAGAACCACTGTTTCTGAGGCTAATTCTTGAACCGTAAGTCATAGACGCTCGATCTTGGCGGCATTCGTCTCAGCGCCTGGCAATTAGTATAGAAGCACTGTTTCCCACTGTTTCTGAGGCTAATTCTTGAACCGTAAGTCTTAGACGCTTGATCTTGGCGGCATTCGTCTCAGCGCCTGGCAATTAGTATAGAAGCACTGTCTTTGACTTATCTGAAAGTTTCCCAGGCGAGCTATTCACAAGTAAATCCTAGACGCTCGATCTTGGTTACTTTCGCTTTCGCGGCTGGCAGCAAAGTTCAGAACCATGTTTCTGTGAATAACTCTTGAACCGTAAGTCACAGACGCTCGCTCTTGGCTGCATGCGTTTCAGCTCGTGGCAGCCAGTCTAAAAAAACACTATCTTGGACTTCTCTGGATGTTTCCCAGGCGAGCTATTGGCAGCATGTACAGAACCACTGTTTCTGAGGCTAATTCTTGAACCGTAAGTCATAGACGCTCGATCTTGGCGGCATTCGTCTCAGCGCCTGGCAATTAGTATAGAAGCACTGTTTCCCACTGTTTCTGAGGATAATTCTTGAACCGTAAGTCATAGACGCTCGATCTTGGCGGCATTCGTCTCAGCGCCTGGCAATTAGTATAGAAGCACTGTTTCCCACTGTTTCTGAGGCTAATTCTTGAACCGTAAGTCTTAGACGCTTGATCTTGGCGGCATTCGTCTCAGCGCCTGGCAATTAGTATAGAAGCACTGTCTTTGACTTCACTGGATGTTTCCCAGGCGAGCTATTGACAAGTAAATCCTAGACGCTCGATCTTGGTTATTTTCGCTTTCGCGGCTGGCAGCAAAGTTCAGAACCATGTTTCTGTGAATAACTCTTGAACCGTAAGTGACAGACGCTCGCTCTTGGCTGCATTCGTTTCAGCTCGTGGCAGCCAGTCTAAAAAACACTATCTTGGACTTCTCTGGATGTTTCCCATGCGAGCTATTGGCAGGATGTTCAGAACCACTGTTTCTGAGGCTAATTCTTGAACCGTAAGTCATAGACGCTCGATCTTGGCGGCATTCGTCTCAGCGCCTGGCAATTAGTATAGAAGCACTGTTTCCCACTGTTTCTGAGGCTAATTCTTGAACCGTAAGTCTTAGACGCTTGATCTTGGCGGCATTCGTCTCAGCGCCTGGCAATTAGTATAGCTGCACTGTCTTTGACTTCTCTGGATGTTTTCCAGGCGAGCTATTCACAAGTAAATCCTAGACGCTCGATCTTGGTTGCTTTCGCTTTCGCGGCTGGCAGCAAAGTTCAGAACCATGTTTATGTGAATAACTTTTGAACCGTAAGTCACAGACGCTCGCTCTTGGCTGCATTCGTTTCAGCTCGTGGCAGCCAGTCTAAAAAAAACACTATCTTGGACTTCTCTGGATGTTTCCCAGGCGAGCTATTGGCAGCATGTTCAGAACCACTGTTTCTGAGGCTAATTCTTGAACCGTAAGTCATAGACGCTCGATCTTGGCGGCATTCGTCTCAGCACCTGGCAATTAGTATAGAAGCACTGTCTTTGACTTCTCTGGATGTTTCCCAGGCGAGCTATTGACAAGTAAATCCTAGACGCTCGATCTTGGTTGCTTTCGCTTTCGCGGCTGGCAGCAAAGTTCAGAACCATGTTTATGTGAATAACTTTTGAACCGTAAGTCACAGACGCTCGCTCTTGGCTGCATTCGTTTCAGCTCGTGGCAGCCAGTCTAAAAAAAACACTATCTTGGACTTCTCTGGATGTTTCCCAGGCGAGCTATTGGCAGCATGTTCAGAACCACTGTTTCTGAGGCTAATTCTTGAACCGTAAGTCATAGACGCTCGATCTTGGCGGCATTCGTCTCAGCACCTGGCAATTAGTATAGAAGCACTGTCTTTGACTTCTCTGGATGTTTCCCAGGCGAGCTATTGACAAGTAAATCCTAGACGCTCGATCTTGGTTATTTTCGCTTTCGCGGCTGGCAGCAAAGTTCCGAACCATGTTTCTGTGAATAACTCTTGAACCGTAAGTCACAGACGCTCGCTCTTGGTTGCATTCGTTTCAGCTCGTGGCAGCCAGTCTAAAAAACACTATATTGGACTTCTCTGGATGTTTCCCAGGCGAGCTATTAGCAGCATGTTCAGAACCACTGTTTCTGAGGCTAATTCTTGAACCGTAAGTCATAGACGCTCGATCTTGGCGGCATTCGTCTCAGCGCCTGGCAATTAGTATAGAAGCACTGTTTCCCACTGTTTCTGAGGCTAATTCTTGAACCGTAAGTCTTAGACGCTTGATCTTGGCGGCATTCGTCTCAGCGCCTGGCAATTAGTATAGCTGCACTGTCTTTGACTTCTCTGGATGTTTTCCAGGCGAGCTATTCACAAGTAAATCCTAGACGCTCGATCTTGGTTGCTTTCGCTTTCGCGGCTGGCAGCAAAGTTCAGAACCATGTTTATGTGAATAACTTTTGAACCGTAAGTCACAGACGCTCGCTCTTGGCTGCATTCGTTTCAGCTCGTGGCAGCCAGTCTAAAAAAAACACTATCTTGGACTTCTCTGGATGTTTCCCAGGCGAGCTATTGGCAGCATGTTCAGAACCACTGTTTCTGAGGCTAATTCTTGAACCGTAAGTCATAGACGCTCGATCTTGGCGGCATTCGTCTCAGCGCCTGGCAATTAGTATAGAAGCACTGTTTTTGACTTCTCTGGATGTTTCCCAGGCGAGCTATTGACAAGTAAATCCTAGACGCTCGATCTTGGTTATTTTCGCTTTCGCGGCTGGCAGCAAAGTTCCGAACCATGTTTCTGTGAATAACTCTTGAACCGTAAGTCACAGACGCTCGCTCTTGGCTGCATTCGTTTCAGCTCGTGGCAGCCAGTCTAAAAAACACTATCTTGGACTTCTCTGGATGTTTCCCAGGCGAGCTATTGGCAGCATGTTTTGAACCACTGTTTCTGAGGCTAATTCTTGAACCGTAAGTCATAGACGCTCGATCTTGGCGGCATTCGTCTCAGCGCCTGGCAATTAGTATAGAAGCACTGTTTCCCACTGTTTCTGAGGCTAATTCTTGAACCGTAAGTCTTAGACGCTTTATCTTGGCGGCATTCGTCTCAGCGCCTGGCAATTAGTATAGAAGCACTGTCTTTGACTTTTCTGGATGTTTCCCAGGCGAGCTATTCACAAGTAAATCCTCTTGGCGGCATTCGTCTCAGCGCCTGGCAATTAGTATAGAAGCACTGTCTTTGACTTCTCTGGATGTTTCCCAGGCGAGCTATTCACAAGTAAATCCTAGACGCTCGATCTTGGTTACTTTCGCTTTCGCGGCTGGCAGCAAAGTTCAGAACCATGTTTCTGTGAATAACTCTTGAACCGTAAGTCACAGACGCTCGCTCTTGGCTGCATTCGTTTCAGCTCGTGGCAGCCAGTCTAAAAAACACTATCTTGGACTTCTCTGGATGTTTCCCAGGCGAGCTATTGGCAGCATGTTCAGAACCACTGTTTCTGAGGCTAATTCTTGAACCGTAAGTCATAGACGCTCGATCTTGGCGGCATTCGTCTCAGCGCCTGGCAATTAGTATAGAAGCACTGTTTCCCACTGTTTCTGAGGCTAATTCTTGAACCGTAAGTCTTAGACGCTTGATCCTTGCGGCATTCGTCTGAGCGCCTGGCAATTAGTATAGCTGCACTGTCTTTGACTTCTCTGGATGTTTTCCAGGCGAGCTATTCACAAGTAAATCCTAGACGCTCGATCTTGGTTGCTTTCGCTTTCGCGGCTGGCAGCAAATTTCAGAACCATGTTTATGTGAATAACTTTTGAACCGTAAGTCACAGACGCTCGCTCTTGGCTGCATTCGTTTCAGCTCGTGGCAGCCAGTCTAAAAAAAACACTATCTTGGACTTCTCTGGATGTTTCCCAGGCGAGCTATTGGCAGCATGCTCAGAACCACTGTTTCTGAGGCTAATTCTTGAACCGTAAGTCTTAGACGCTTGATCTTGGCGGCATTCGTCTCAGCGCCTGGCAATTAGTATAGAAGCACTGTCTTTGACTTCTCTGGATGTTTCCCAGGCGAGCTATTCACAAGTAAATCCTAGACGCTCGATCTTGGTTACTTTCGCTTTCGCGGCTGGCAGCAAAGTTCAGAACCATGTTTCTGTGAATAACTCTTGAACCGTAAGTCACAGACGCTCGCTCTTGGCTGCATTCGTTTCAGCTCGTGGCAGCCAGTCTAAAAAAACACTATCTTGGACTTCTCTGGATGTTTCCCAGGCGAGCTATTGGCAGCATGTTCAAAACCACTGTTTCTGAGGCTAATTCTTGAACCGTAAGTTATAGACGCTCGATCTTGGCGGCATTCGTCTCAGCGCCTGGCAATTAGTATAGAAGCACTGTTTCCCACTGTTTCTGAGGCTAATTCTTGAACCGTAAGTCTTAGACGCTTGATCTTGGCGGCATTCGTCTCAGCGCCTGGCAATTAGTATAGAAGCACTGTCTTTGACTTCTCTGGATGTTTCCCAGGCGAGCTATTCACAAGTAAATCCTAGACGCTCGATCTTGGTTACTTTCGCTTTCGCGGCTGGCAACAAAGTTCAGAACCATGTTTCTGTGAATAACTCTTGAACCGTAAGTCACAGACGCTCGCTCTTGGCTGCATTCGTTTCAGCTCGTGGCAGCCAGTCTAAAAAAACACTATCTTGGACTTCTCTGGATGTTTCCCAGGCGAGCTATTGGCAGCATGTTCAAAACCACTGTTTCTGAGGCTAATTCTTGAACCGTAAGTCATAGACGCTCGATCTTGGCGGCATTCGTCTCAGCGCCTGGCAATTAGTATAGAAGCACTGTTTCCCACTGTTTCTGAGGCTAATTCTTGAACCGTAAGTCTTAGACGCTTGATCTTGGCGGCATTCGTCTCAGCGCCTGGCAATTAGTATAGAAGCACTGTCATTGACTTATCTGAAAGTTTCCCAGGCGAGCTATTCACAAGTAAATCCTAGACGCTCGATCTTGGTTACTTTCGCTTTCGCGGCTGGCAGCAAAGTTCAGAACCATGTTTCTGTGAATAACTCTTGAACCGTAAGTCACAGACGCTCGCTCTTGGCTGCATTCGTTTCAGCTCGTGGCAGCCAGTCTAAAAAAACACTATCTTGGACTTCTCTGGATGTTTCCCAGGCGAGCTATTGGCAGCATGTACAGAACCACTGTTTCTGAGGCTAATTCTTGAACCGTAAGTCATAGACGCTCGATCTTGGCGGCATTCGTCTCAGCGCCTGGCAATTAGTATAGAAGCACTGTTTCCCACTGTTTCTGAGGCTAATTCTTGAACCGTAAGTCATAGACGCTCGATCTTGGCGGCATTCGTCTCAGCGCCTGGCAATTAGTATAGAAGCACTGTCTTTGACTTCTCTGGATGTTTCCCAGGCGAGCTATTGACAAGTAAATCCTAGACGCTCGATCTTGGTTACTTTCGCTTTCGCGGCTGGCAGCAAAGTTCAGAACCATGTTTCTGTGAATAACTCTTGAACCGTAAGTCACAGACGCTCGCTCTTGGCTGCATTCGTTTCAGCTCGTGGCAGCCAGTCTAAAAAAAACACTATCTTGGACTTCTCTGTATGTTTCCCAGGCGAGCTATTGGCAGCATGTTCAAAACCACTGTTTCTGAGGCTAATTCTTGAACCGTAAGTCATAGACGCTCGATCTTGGCGGCATTCGTCTCAGCGCCTGGCAATTAGTATAGAAGCACTGTTTCCCACTGTTTCTGAGGCTAATTCTTGAACCGTAAGTCTTAGACGCTTGATCTTGGCGTCATTCGTCTCAGCGCCTGGCAATTAGTATAGAAGCACTGTCTTTGACTTATCTGAAAGTTTCCCAGGCGAGCTATTCACAAGTAAATCCTAGACGCTCGATCTTGGTTACTTTCGCTTTCGCGGCTGGCAGCAAAGTTCAGAACCATGTTTCTGTGAATAACTCTTGAACCGTAAGTCACAGACGCTCGCTCTTGGCTGCATGCGTTTCAGCTCGTGGCAGCCAGTCTAAAAAAAACACTATCTTGGACTTCTCTGTATGTTTCCCAGGCGAGCTATTGGCAGCATGTTCAAAACCACTGTTTCTGAGGCTAATTCTTGAACCGTAAGTCATAGACGCTCGATCTTGGCGGCATTCGTCTCAGCGCCTGGCAATTAGTATAGAAGCACTGTTTCCCACTGTTTCTGAGGCTAATTCTTGAACCGTAAGTCTTAGACGCTTGATCTTGGCGGCATTCGTCTCAGCGCCTGGCAATTAGTATAGAAGCACTGTCTTTGACTTATCTGAAAGTTTCCCAGGCGAGCTATTCACAAGTAAATCCTAGACGCTCGATCTTGGTTACTTTCGCTTTCGCGGCTGGCAGCAAAGTTCAGAACCATGTTTCTGTGAATAACTCTTGAACCGTAAGTCACAGACGCTCGCTCTTGGCTGCATGCGTTTCAGCTCGTGGCAGCCAGTCTAAAAAAACACTATCTTGGACTTCTCTGGATGTTTCCCAGGCGAGCTATTGGCAGCATGTTCAGAACCACTGTTTCTGAGGCTAATTCTTGAACCGTAAGTCATAGACGCTCGATCTTGGCGGCATTCGTCTCAGCGCCTGGCAATTAGTATAGAAGCACTGTTTCCCACTGTTTCTGAGGCTAATTCTTGAACCGTAAGTCTTAGACGCTTGATCTTGGCGGCATTCGTCTCAGCGCCTGGCAATTAGTATGGAAGCACTATCTTTGACTTCTCTGGATGCTTCCCAGGCGAGCTATTGACAAGTAAATCCTAGACGCTCGATCTTGGTTATTTTCGCTTTCGCGGCTGGCAGCAAAGTTCAGAACCATGTTTCTGTGAATAACTCTTGAACCGTAAGTGACAGACGCTCGCTCTTGGCTGCATTCGTTTCAGCTCGTGGCAGTCAGTCTAAAAAACACTATCTTGGACTTCTCTGGATGTTTCCCAGGCGAGCTATTGGCAGCATGTTCAAAACCACTGTTTCTGAGGCTAATTCTTGAACCGTAAGTCATAGACGCTCGATCTTGGCGGCATTCGTCTCAGCGCCTGGCAATTAGTATAGAAGCACTGTTTCCCACTGTTTCTGAGGCTAATTCTTGAACCGTAAGTCTTAGACGCTTGATCTTGGCGTCATTCGTCTCAGCGCCTGGCAATTAGTATAGAAGCACTGTCTTTGACTTATCTGAAAGTTTCCCAGGCGAGCTATTCACAAGTAAATCCTAGACGCTCGATCTTGGTTACTTTCGCTTTCGCGGCTGGCAGCAAAGTTCAGAACCATGTTTCTGTGAATAACTCTTGAACCGTAAGTCACAGACGCTCGCTCTTGGCTGCATGCGTTTCAGCTCGTGGCAGCCAGTCTAAAAAAACACTATCTTGGACTTCTCTGGATGTTTCCCAGGCGAGCTATTGGCAGCATGTTCAGAACCACTGTTTCTGAGGCTAATTCTTGAACCGTAAGTCATAGACGCTCGATCTTGGCGGCATTCGTCTCAGCGCCTGGCAATTAGTATAGAAGCACTGTTTCCCACTGTTTCTGAGGCTAATTCTTGAACCGTAAGTCTTAGACGCTTGATCTTGGCGGCATTCGTCTCAGCGCCTGGCAATTAGTATGGAAGCACTATCTTTGACTTCTCTGGATGTTTCCCAGGCGAGCTATTGACAAGTAAATCCTAGACGCTCGATCTTGGTTATTTTCGCTTTCGCGGCTGGCAGCAAAGTTCAGAACCATGTTTCTGTGAATAACTCTTGAACCGTAAGTGACAGACGCTCGCTCTTGGCTGCATGCGTTTCAGCTCGTGGCAGCCAGTCTAAAAAAACACTATCTTGGACTTCTCTGGATGTTTCCCAGGCGAGCTATTGGCAGCATGTTCAGAACCACTGTTTCTGAGGCTAATTCTTGAACCGTAAGTCATAGACGCTCGATCTTGGCGGCATTCGTCTCAGCGCCTGGCAATTAGTATAGAAGCACTGTTTCCCACTGTTTCTGAGGCTAATTCTTGAACCGTAAGTCTTAGACGCTTGATCTTGGCGGCATTCGTCTCAGCGCCTGGCAATTAGTATGGAAGCACTATCTTTGACTTCTCTGGATGTTTCCCAGGCGAGCTATTGACAAGTAAATCCTAGACGCTCGATCTTGGTTATTTTCGCTTTCGCGGCTGGCAGCAAAGTTCAGAACCATGTTTCTGTGAATAACTCTTGAACCGTAAGTGACAGACGCTCGCTCTTGGCTGCATTCGTTTCAGCTCGTGGCAGTCAGTCTAAAAAACACTATCTTGGACTTCTCTGGATGTTTCCCAGGCGAGCTATTGGCAGCATGTTTAGAACCACTGTTTCTGAGGCTAATTCTTGAACCGTAAGTCATAGACGCTCGATCTTGGCGGCATTCGTCTCAGCGCCTGGCAATTAGTATAGAAGCACTGTCTTTGACTTCACTGGATGTTTCCCAGGCGAGCTATTGACAAGTAAATCCTAGACGCTCGATCTTGGTTATTTTTGCTTTCGCGGCTTGCAGCAAAGTTCAGAACCATGTTTCTGTGAATAACTCTTGAACCGTAAGTGACAGACGCTCGCTCTTGGCTGCATTCGTTTCAGCTCGTGGCAGCCAGTCTAAAAAACACTATCTTGGACTTCTCTGGATGTTTCCCAGGCGAGCTATTGGCAGCATGTTCAGAACCACTGTTTCTGAGGCTAATTCTTGAACCGTAAGTCATAGACGCTCGATCTTGGCGGCATTCGTCTCAGCGCCTGGCAATTAGTATAGAAGCACTGTTTCCCACTGTTTCTGAGGCTAATTCTTGAACCGTAAGTCGTAGACGCTTGATCTTGGCGGCATTCGTCTCAGCGCCTGGCAATTAGTATAGCTCCACTGTCTTTGACTTCTCTGGATGTTTTCCAGGCGAGCTATTCACAAGTAAATCCTAGACGCTCGATCTTGGTTGCTTTCGCTTTCGCGGCTGGCAGCAAAGTTCAGAACCATGTTTCTATGAATAACTCTTGAATCGTAAGTCACAGACGCTCGCTCTTGGTTGCATTCGTTTCAGCTCGTGGCAGCCAGTCTAAAAAACACTATATTGGACTTCTCTGGATGTTTCCCAGACGAGCTATTAGCAGCATGTTCAGAACCACTGTTTCTGAGGCTAATTCTTGAACCGTAAGTCTTAGACGCTTGATCTTGGCGGCATTCGTCTCAGCGCCTGGCAATTAGTATAGAAGCACTGTCTTTGACTTCTCTGGATGTTTCCCAGGCGAGCTATTGACAAGTAAATCCTAGACGCTCGATCTTGGTTACTTTCGCTTTCGCGGCTGGCATCAAAGTTCAGAACCATGTTTCTGTGAATAACTCTTGAACCGTAAGTCACAGACGCTCGCTCTTGGCTGCATTCGTTTCAGCTCGTGGCAGCCAGTCTAAAAAACACTATCTTGGACTTCTCTGGATGTTTCCCAGGCGAGCTATTGGCAGCATGTTCAGAACCACTGTTTCTGAGGCTAATTCTTGAACCGTAAGTCATAGACGCTCGATCTTGGCGGCATTCGTCTCAGCGCCTGGCAATTAGTATAGAAGCACTGTTTCCCACTGTTTCTGAGGCTAATTCTTGAACCGTAAGTCTTAGACGCTTGATCCTTGCGGCATTCGTCTCAGCGCCTGGCAATTAGTATAGCTGCACTGTCTTTGACTTCTCTGGATGTTTTCCAGGCGAGCTATTCACAAGTAAATCCTAGACGCTCGACCTTGGTTGCTTTCGCTTTCGCGGCTGGCAGCAAAGTTCAGAACCATGTTTATGTGAATAACTTTTGAACCGTAAGTCACAGACGCTCGCTCTTGGCTGGATTCGTTTCAGCTCGTGGCAGCCAGTCTAAAAAAAACACTATCTTGGACTTCTCTGGATGTTTCCCAGGCGAGCTATTGGCAGCATGTTCAGAACCACTGTTTCTGAGGCTAATTCTTGAACCGTAAGTCTTAGACGCTTGATCTTGGCGGCATTCGTCTCAGCGCCTGGCAATTAGTATAGAAGCACTGTCTTTGACTTCTCTGGATGTTTCCCAGGCGAGCTATTGACAAGTAAATCCTAGACGCTCGATCTTGGTTACTTTCGCTTTCGCGGCTGGCAGCAAAGTTCAGAACCATGTTTCTGTGAATAACTCTTGAACCGTAAGTCACAGACGCTCGCTCTTGGCTGCATTCGTTTCAGCTCGTGGCAGCCAGTCTAAAAAAAACACTATCTTGGACTTCTCTGTATGTTTCCCAGGCGAGCTATTGGCAGCATGTTCAAAACCACTGTTTCTGAGGCTAATTCTTGAACCGTAAGTCATAGACGCTCGATCTTGGCGGCATTCGTCTCAGCGCCTGGCAATTAGTATAGAAGCACTGTTTCCCACTGTTTCTGAGGCTAATTCTTGAACCGTAAGTCTTAGACGCTTGATCTTGGCGTCATTCGTCTCAGCGCCTGGCAATTAGTATAGAAGCACTGTCTTTGACTTATCTGAAAGTTTCCCAGGCGAGCTATTCACAAGTAAATCCTAGACGCTCGATCTTGGTTACTTTCGCTTTCGCGGCTGGCAGCAAAGTTCAGAACCATGTTTCTGTGAATAACTCTTGAACCGTAAGTCACAGACGCTCGCTCTTGGCTGCATGCGTTTCAGCTCGTGGCAGCCAGTCTAAAAAAAACACTATCTTGGACTTCTCTGTATGTTTCCCAGGCGAGCTATTGGCAGCATGTTCAAAACCACTGTTTCTGAGGCTAATTCTTGAACCGTAAGTCATAGACGCTCGATCTTGGCGGCATTCGTCTCAGCGCCTGGCAATTAGTATAGAAGCACTGTTTCCCACTGTTTCTGAGGCTAATTCTTGAACCGTAAGTCTTAGACGCTTGATCTTGGCGGCATTCGTCTCAGCGCCTGGCAATTAGTATAGAAGCACTGTCTTTGACTTATCTGAAAGTTTCCCAGGCGAGCTATTCACAAGTAAATCCTAGACGCTCGATCTTGGTTACTTTCGCTTTCGCGGCTGGCAGCAAAGTTCAGAACCATGTTTCTGTGAATAACTCTTGAACCGTAAGTCACAGACGCTCGCTCTTGGCTGCATGCGTTTCAGCTCGTGGCAGCCAGTCTAAAAAAACACTATCTTGGACTTCTCTGGATGTTTCCCAGGCGAGCTATTGGCAGCATGTTCAGAACCACTGTTTCTGAGGCTAATTCTTGAACCGTAAGTCATAGACGCTCGATCTTGGCGGCATTCGTCTCAGCGCCTGGCAATTAGTATAGAAGCACTGTTTCCCACTGTTTCTGAGGCTAATTCTTGAACCGTAAGTCTTAGACGCTTGATCTTGGCGGCATTCGTCTCAGCGCCTGGCAATTAGTATGGAAGCACTATCTTTGACTTCTCTGGATGCTTCCCAGGCGAGCTATTGACAAGTAAATCCTAGACGCTCGATCTTGGTTATTTTCGCTTTCGCGGCTGGCAGCAAAGTTCAGAACCATGTTTCTGTGAATAACTCTTGAACCGTAAGTGACAGACGCTCGCTCTTGGCTGCATTCGTTTCAGCTCGTGGCAGTCAGTCTAAAAAACACTATCTTGGACTTCTCTGGATGTTTCCCAGGCGAGCTATTGGCAGCATGTTCAAAACCACTGTTTCTGAGGCTAATTCTTGAACCGTAAGTCATAGACGCTCGATCTTGGCGGCATTCGTCTCAGCGCCTGGCAATTAGTATAGAAGCACTGTTTCCCACTGTTTCTGAGGCTAATTCTTGAACCGTAAGTCTTAGACGCTTGATCTTGGCGTCATTCGTCTCAGCGCCTGGCAATTAGTATAGAAGCACTGTCTTTGACTTATCTGAAAGTTTCCCAGGCGAGCTATTCACAAGTAAATCCTAGACGCTCGATCTTGGTTACTTTCGCTTTCGCGGCTGGCAGCAAAGTTCAGAACCATGTTTCTGTGAATAACTCTTGAACCGTAAGTCACAGACGCTCGCTCTTGGCTGCATGCGTTTCAGCTCGTGGCAGCCAGTCTAAAAAAAACACTATCTTGGACTTCTCTGTATGTTTCCCAGGCGAGCTATTGGCAGCATGTTCAAAACCACTGTTTCTGAGGCTAATTCTTGAACCGTAAGTCATAGACGCTCGATCTTGGCGGCATTCGTCTCAGCGCCTGGCAATTAGTATAGAAGCACTGTTTCCCACTGTTTCTGAGGCTAATTCTTGAACCGTAAGTCTTAGACGCTTGATCTTGGCGGCATTCGTCTCAGCGCCTGGCAATTAGTATGGAAGCACTGTCTTTGACTTATCTGAAAGTTTCCCAGGCGAGCTATTCACAAGTAAATCCTAGACGCTCGATCTTGGTTACTTTCGCTTTCGCGGCTGGCAGCAAAGTTCAGAACCATGTTTCTGTGAATAACTCTTGAACCGTAAGTCACAGACGCTCGCTCTTGGCTGCATGCGTTTCAGCTCGTGGCAGCCAGTCTAAAAAAACACTATCTTGGACTTCTCTGGATGTTTCCCAGGCGAGCTATTGGCAGCATGTTCAGAACCACTGTTTCTGAGGCTAATTCTTGAACCGTAAGTCATAGACGCTCGATCTTGGCGGCATTCGTCTCAGCGCCTGGCAATTAGTATAGAAGCACTGTTTCCCACTGTTTCTGAGGCTAATTCTTGAACCGTAAGTCTTAGACGCTTGATCTTGGCGGCATTCGTCTCAGCGCCTGGCAATTAGTATGGAAGCACTATCTTTGACTTCTCTGGATGCTTCCCAGGCGAGCTATTGACAAGTAAATCCTAGACGCTCGATCTTGGTTATTTTCGCTTTCGCGGCTGGCAGCAAAGTTCAGAACCATGTTTCTGTGAATAACTCTTGAACCGTAAGTGACAGACGCTCGCTCTTGGCTGCATTCGTTTCAGCTCGTGGCAGTCAGTCTAAAAAACACTATCTTGGACTTCTCTGGATGTTTCCCAGGCGAGCTATTGGCAGCATGTTCAAAACCACTGTTTCTGAGGCTAATTCTTGAACCGTAAGTCATAGACGCTCGATCTTGGCGGCATTCGTCTCAGCGCCTGGCAATTAGTATAGAAGCACTGTTTCCCACTGTTTCTGAGGCTAATTCTTGAACCGTAAGTCTTAGACGCTTGATCTTGGCGTCATTCGTCTCAGCGCCTGGCAATTAGTATAGAAGCACTGTCTTTGACTTATCTGAAAGTTTCCCAGGCGAGCTATTCACAAGTAAATCCTAGACGCTCGATCTTGGTTACTTTCGCTTTCGCGGCTGGCAGCAAAGTTCAGAACCATGTTTCTGTGAATAACTCTTGAACCGTAAGTCACAGACGCTCGCTCTTGGCTGCATGCGTTTCAGCTCGTGGCAGCCAGTCTAAAAAAAACACTATCTTGGACTTCTCTGTATGTTTCCCAGGCGAGCTATTGGCAGCATGTTCAAAACCACTGTTTCTGAGGCTAATTCTTGAACCGTAAGTCATAGACGCTCGATCTTGGCGGCATTCGTCTCAGCGCCTGGCAATTAGTATAGAAGCACTGTTTCCCACTGTTTCTGAGGCTAATTCTTGAACCGTAAGTCTTAGACGCTTGATCTTGGCGGCATTCGTCTCAGCGCCTGGCAATTAGTATGGAAGCACTGTCTTTGACTTATCTGAAAGTTTCCCAGGCGAGCTATTCACAAGTAAATCCTAGACGCTCGATCTTGGTTACTTTCGCTTTCGCGGCTGGCAGCAAAGTTCAGAACCATGTTTCTGTGAATAACTCTTGAACCGTAAGTCACAGACGCTCGCTCTTGGCTGCATGCGTTTCAGCTCGTGGCAGCCAGTCTAAAAAAACACTATCTTGGACTTCTCTGGATGTTTCCCAGGCGAGCTATTGGCAGCATGTTCAGAACCACTGTTTCTGAGGCTAATTCTTGAACCGTAAGTCATAGACGCTCGATCTTGGCGGCATTCGTCTCAGCGCCTGGCAATTAGTATAGAAGCACTGTTTCCCACTGTTTCTGAGGCTAATTCTTGAACCGTAAGTCTTAGACGCTCGATCTTGGCGGCATTCGTCTCAGCGCCTGGCAATTAGTATAGAAGCACTGTCTTTGACTTCACTGGATGTTTCCCAGGCGAGCTATTGACAAGTAAATCCTAGACGCTCGATCTTGGTTATTTTTGCTTTCGCGGCTGGCAGCAAAGTTCAGAACCATGTTTCTGTGAATAACTCTTGAACCGTAAGTGACAGACGCTCGCTCTTGGCTGCATTCGTTTCAGCTCGTGGCAGCCAGTCTAAAAAATACTATCTTGGACTTCTCTGGATGTTTCCCAGGCGAGCTATTGGCAGCATGTTCAGAACCACTGTTTCTGAGGCTAATTCTTGAACCGTAAGTCATAGACGCTCGATCTTGGCGGCATTCGTCTCAGCGCCTGGCAATTAGTATAGAAGCACTGTTTCTCACTGTTTCTGAGGCTAATTCTTGAACCGTAAGTCTTAGACGCTCGATCTTGGCGGCATTCGTCTCAGCGCCTGGCAATTAGTATAGAAGCACTGTCTTTGACTTCACTGGATGTTTCCCAGGCGAGCTATTGACAAGTAAATCCTAGACGCTCGATCTTGGTTATTTTTGCTTTCGCGGCTGGCAGCAAAGTTCAGAACCATGTTTCTGTGAATAACTCTTGAACCGTAAGTGACAGACGCTCGCTCTTGGCTGCATTCGTTTCAGCTCGTGGCAGCCAGTCTAAAAAATACTATCTTGGACTTCTCTGGATGTTTCCCAGGCGAGCTATTGGCAGCATGTTCAGAACCACTGTTTCTGAGGCTAATTCTTGAACCGTAAGTCATAGACGCTCGATCTTGGCGGCATTCGTCTCAGCGCCTGGCAATTAGTATAGAAGCACTGTTTCCCACTGTTTCTGAGGCTAATTCTTGAACCGTAAGTCGTAGACGCTTGATCTTGGCGGCATTCGTCTCAGCGCCTGGCAATTAGTATAGCTGCACTGTCTTTGACTTCTCTGGATGTTTTCCAGGCGAGCTATTCACAAGTAAATCCTAGACGCTCGATCTTGGTTGCTTTCGCTTTCGCGGCTGGCAGCAAAGTTCAGAACCATGTTTCTATGAATAACTCTTGAATCGTAAGTCACAGACGCTCGCTCTTGGTTGCATTCGTTTCAGCTCGTGGCAGCCAGTCTAAAAAACACTATATTGGACTTCTCTGGATGTTTCCCAGGCGAGCTATTAGCAGCATGTTCAGAACCACTGTTTCTGAGGCTAATTCTTGAACCGTAAGTCTTAGACGCTTGATCTTGGCGGCATTCGTCTCAGCGCCTGGCAATTAGTATAGAAGCACTGTCTTTGACTTCTCTGGATGTTTCCCAGGCGAGCTATTGACAAGTAAATCCTAGACGCTCGATCTTGGTTACTTTCGCTTTCGCGGCTGGCATCAAAGTTCAGAACCATGTTTCTGTGAATAACTCTTGAACCGTAAGTCACAGACGCTCGCTCTTGGCTGCATTCGTTTCAGCTCGTGGCAGCCAGTCTAAAAAACACTATCTTGGACTTCTCTGGATGTTTCCCAGGCGAGCTATTGGCAGCATGTTCAGAACCACTGTTTCTGAGGCTAATTCTTGAACCGTAAGTCATAGACGCTCGATCTTGGCGGCATTCGTCTCAGCGCCTGGCAATTAGTATAGAAGCACTGTTTCCCACTGTTTCTGAGGCTAATTCTTGAACCGTAAGTCTTAGACGCTTGATCCTTGCGGCATTCGTCTCAGCGCCTGGCAATTAGTATAGCTGCACTGTCTTTGACTTCTCTGGATGTTTTCCAGGCGAGCTATTCACAAGTAAATCCTAGACGCTCGACCTTGGTTGCTTTCGCTTTCGCGGCTGGCAGCAAAGTTCAGAACCATGTTTATGTGAATAACTTTTGAACCGTAAGTCACAGACGCTCGCTCTTGGCTGGATTCGTTTCAGCTCGTGGCAGCCAGTCTAAAAAAAACACTATCTTGGACTTCTCTGGATGTTTCCCAGGCGAGCTATTGGCAGCATGTTCAGAACCACTGTTTCTGAGGCTAATTCTTGAACCGTAAGTCTTAGACGCTTGATCTTGGCGGCATTCGTCTCAGCGCCTGGCAATTAGTATAGAAGCACTGTCTTTGACTTCTCTGGATGTTTCCCAGGCGAGCTATTCACAAGTAAATCCTAGACGCTCGATCTTGGTTACTTTCGCTTTCGCGGCTGGCAGCAAAGTTCAGAACCATGTTTCTGTGAATAACTCTTGAACCGAAGTCACAGACGCTCGCTCTTGGCTGCATTCGTTTCAGCTCGTGGCAGCCAGTCTAAAAAAACACTATCTTGGACTTCTCTGGATGTTTCCCAGGCGAGCTATTGGCAGCATGTTCAAAACCACTGTTTCTGAGGCTAATTCTTGAACCGTAAGTCATAGACGCTCGATCTTGGCGGCATTCGTCTCAGCGCCTGGCAATTAGTATAGAAGCACTGTTTCCCACTGTTTCTGAGGCTAATTCTTGAACCGTAAGTCTTAGACGCTTGATCTTGGCGGCATTCGTCTCAGCGCCTGGCAATTATTATAGAAGCACTGTCTTTGACTTATCTGAAAGTTTCCCAGGCGAGCTATTGACAAGTAAATCCTAGACGCTCGATCTTGGTTACTTTCGCTTTCGCGGCTGGCAGCAAAGTTCAGAACCATGTTTCTGTGAATAACTCTTGAACCGTAAGTCACAGACGCTCGCTCTTGGCTGCATTCGTTTCAGCTCGTGGCAGCCAGTCTAAAAAACACTATCTTGGACTTCTCTGGATGTTTCCCAGGCGATCTATTGGCAGCATGTTCAGAACCACTGGTTCTGAGGCTAATTCTTGAACCGTAAGTCATAGACGCTCGATCTTGGCGGCATTCGTCTCAGCGCCTGGCAATTAGTATAGAAGCACTGTTTCCCACTGTTTCTGAGGCTAATTCTTGAACCGTAAGTCATAGACGCTCGATCTTGGCGGCATTCGTCTCAGCGCCTGGCAATTAGTATAGAAGCACTGTCTTTGACTTCTCTGGATGTTTCCCAGGCGAGCTATTGACAAGTAAATCCTAGACGCTCGATCTTGGTTACTTTCGCTTTCGCGGCTGGCAGCAAAGTTCAGAACCATGTTTCTGTGAATAACTCTTGAACCGTAAGTCACAGACGCTCGCTCTTGGCTGCATTCGTTTCAGCTCGTGGCAGCCAGTCTAAAAAAAACACTATCTTGGACTTCTCTGGATGTTTCCCAGGCGAGCTATTGGCAGCATGTTCAGAACCACTGTTTCTGAGGCTAATTCTTGAACCGTAAGTCTTAGACGCTTGATCTTGGCGGCATTCGTCTCAGCGCCTGGCAATTAGTATAGAAGCACTGTCTTTGACTTCTCTGGATGTTTCCCAGGCGAGCTATTGACAAGTAAATCGTAGACGCTCGATCTTGGTTACTTTCGCTTTCGCGGCTGGCATCAAAGTTCAGAACCATGTTTCTGTGAATAACTCTTGAACCGTAAGTCACAGACGCTCGCTCTTGGCTGCATTCGTTTCAGCTCGTGGCAGCCAGTCTAAAAAACACTATCTTGGACTTCTCTGGATGTTTCCCAGGCGAGCTATTGGCAGCATGTTCAGAACCACTGTTTCTGAGGCTAATTCTTGAACCGTAAGTCATAGACGCTCGATCTTGGCGGCATTCGTCTCAGCGCCTGGCAATTAGTATAGAAGCACTGTTTCCCACTGTTTCTGAGGCTAATTCTTGAACCGTAAGTCTTAGACGCTTGATCCTTGCGGCATTCGTCTCAGCGCCTGGCAATTAGTATAGCTGCACTGTCTTTGACTTCTCTGGATGTTTTCCAGGCGAGCTATTCACAAGTAAATCCTAGACGCTCGACCTTGGTTGCTTTCGCTTTCGCGGCTGGCAGCAAAGTTCAGAACCATGTTTATGTGAATAACTTTTGAACCGTAAGTCACAGACGCTCGCTCTTGGCTGGATTCGTTTCAGCTCGTGGCAGCCAGTCTAAAAAAAACACTATCTTGGACTTCTCTGGATGTTTCCCAGGCGAGCTATTGGCAGCATGTTCAGAACCACTGTTTCTGAGGCTAATTCTTGAACCGTAAGTCTTAGACGCTTGATCTTGGCGGCATTCGTCTCAGCGCCTGGCAATTAGTATAGAAGCACTGTCTTTGACTTCTCTGGATGTTTCCCAGGCGAGCTATTCACAAGTAAATCCTAGACGCTCGATCTTGGTTACTTTCGCTTTCGCGGCTGGCAGCAAAGTTCAGAACCATGTTTCTGTGAATAACTCTTGAACCGTAAGTCACAGACGCTCGCTCTTGGCTGCATTCGTTTCAGCTCGTGGCAGCCAGTCTAAAAAAACACTATCTTGGACTTCTCTGGATGTTTCCCAGGCGAGCTATTGGCAGCATGTTCAAAACCACTGTTTCTGAGGCTAATTCTTGAACCGTAAGTCATAGACGCTCGATCTTGGCGGCATTCGTCTCAGCGCCTGGCAATTAGTATAGAAGCACTGTTTCCCACTGTTTCTGAGGCTAATTCTTGAACCGTAAGTCTTAGACGCTTGATCTTGGCGGCATTCGTCTCAGCGCCTGGCAATTATTATAGAAGCACTGTCTTTGACTTATCTGAAAGTTTCCCAGGCGAGCTATTGACAAGTAAATCCTAGACGCTCGATCTTGGTTACTTTCGCTTTCGCGGCTGGCAGCAAAGTTCAGAACCATGTTTCTGTGAATAACTCTTGAACCGTAAGTCACAGACGCTCGCTCTTGGCTGCATTCGTTTCAGCTCGTGGCAGCCAGTCTAAAAAACACTATCTTGGACTTCTCTGGATGTTTCCCAGGCGATCTATTGGCAGCATGTTCAGAACCACTGGTTC
>NW_027462988.1:0-22455 GCF_050947455.1 Rhinoderma darwinii
GATCCATTTGGTGACCAAACAGCAGTGAAAATAAATAGGCCCAAATGTCAAAGAATGACATTTCTGCTACTGAAAGTGAAACATTTAAAATCAAGTTAAAGTGGGGTATGTTCACAAATGTCAGAGGCGGTGGTGAACAGCAGGGGCAGGCCGGGGCAGAGTTCCAGGGCCAGGGTGTGACGGCAGGCAGCGTAGGCCGGGGCAGAGTTCCAGGGCGGTGGGTGAGAGGACTAGGCCTCAATCCAAGGAGATCCATTTGGTGACCAAACAGCAGTGAAAATAAAAAAGGCCCAAGTGTCAAAGAATGACATTTCTGCTACTGAAAGTGAAACATTTGAAAGTGAACCATTTAAAATCAAGTTAAAGTGGGGTATGTTCAAAAATGTCAGAGGCGGTAGTGAACAGCAGAGGTAGGCCGGGGCAGAGTTCCAGGGCCAGGGGTGTCACGGCAGGCAGCGTAGGCCGGGGAAGAGTTCCAGGGCGGTGGGGAGAGGACTAGGCCTCAATCCAAGGGGATCCATTTGGTGACCAAGCAGCAGTGAAAATGAAAAGGCCCAAATGTCAAAGAATGCCATTTCTGCAACTGAAAGTGAAACATTTGAAAGTGACACATTTAAAATCAAGTTAAAGTGGGGTATGTTCAAAAATGTCAGAGGCGGTAGTGAGCAGCAGAGGTAGGCCGGGGCAGAGTTCCAGGGCCAGGGGTGTCACGGCAGGCAGCGTAGGCCGGGGAAGAGTTCCAGGGCGGTGGGGAGAGGACTAGGCCTCAATCCAAGGGGATCCATTTGGTGACCACGCAGCAGTGAAAATGAAAAGGCCCAAATGTCAAAGAATGCCATTTCTGCAACTGAAAGTGAAACATTTGAAAGTGACACATTTAAAATCAAGTTAAAGTGGGGTATGTTCAAAAATGTCAGAGGCGGTAGTGAACAGCAGAGGTAGGCCGGGCAGAGTTCCAGGGCCAGGGGTGTCACGGCAGGCAGCGTAGGCCGGGGAAGAGTTCCAGGGCGGTGGGGAGAGGACTAGGCCTCAATCCAAGGGGATCCATTTGGTGACCAAGCAGCAGTGAAAATGAAAAGGCCCAAATGTCAAAGAATGCCATTTCTGCAACTGAAAGTGAAACATTTGAAAGTGACACATTTAAAATCAAGTTAAAGTGGGGTATGTTCAAAAATGTCAGAGGCGGTAGTGACAGCAGAGGTAGGCCGGGGCAGAGTTCCAGGGCCAGGGGTGTCACGGCAGGCAGCGTAGGCCTGCGCAGAGTTCCAGGGCGGTGGGGAGAGGACTAGGCCTCAATCCAAGGAGATCCATTTGGTGACCAAGCAGCAGTGAAAATAAAAAGGCCCAAATGTCAAAGAATGACATTTCTGATACTGAAAGTGAAACATTTGAAAGTGAACCATTTAAAATCAAGTTAAAGTGGGTATGTTCAAAAATGTCAGAGGCGGTGGTGAACAGCAAGGGCAGGCCGGGGCAGAGTTCCAGGGCCAGGGGTGTGACGGCAGGCAGCGTAGGCCGGGGCAGAGTTCCAGGGCGGTGGGGAGAGGACTAGGCCTCAATCCCAAGGAGATCCATTTGGTGACCAAGCAGCAGTGAAAATGAAAAGGCCAAATGTCAAAGAATGACATTTCTGATACTGAAAGTGAAACATTTGAAAGTGAACCATTTAAATCAAGTTAAAGTGGGGTATGTTCAAAAATGTCAGAGGCGGTGGTGAGCAGCAGAGGCAGGCCGGGACACAGTTCCAGGGCCAGGGGTGTGACGGCAGGCAGCGTAGGCCGGGGCAGAGTTCCAGGGCGGTGGGGAGAGGACTAGGCCTCAATCCAAGGAGATCCATTTGGTGACCAAACAGCAGTGCAAATAAAAAGGCCCAAATGTCAAAGAATGACATTTCTGATACTGAAAGTGAACCATTTAAAATCAAGTTAAAGTGGGTATGTTCACAAATGTCAGAGGCGGTGGTGAACAGCAGGGGCAGGCCGGGACAGAGTTCCAGGGCCAGAGTGTGACGGCAGGCAGTGTAGGCCGGGGCAGAGTTCCAGGGCGGTGGGTGAGAGGACTAGGCCTCAATCCAAGGAGATCCATTTGGTGACCAAACAGCAGTGAAAATAAAAATGCCCAAGTGTCAAAGAATGACATTTCTGCTACTGAAAGTGAAACATTTGAAAGTGAACCATTAAAATCAAGTTAAAGTGGGGTATGTTCAAAAATGTCAGAGGCGGTAGTGAACAGCAGAGGTAGGCCGGGGCAGAGATCCAGGGCCAGGGGTGTCACAGCAGGCATCGTAGGCCGGGGAAGAGTTCCAGGGCGGTGGGGAGAGGACTAGGCCTCAATCCAAGGGGATCCATTTGGTGACCAAGCAGCAGTGAAAATAAAAAGGCCCAAATGTCAAAGAATGCCATTTCTGCAACTGAAAGTGAAACATTTGAAAGTGACACATTTAAAATCAAGTTAAAGTGGGGTATGTTCAAAAATGTCAGAGGCGGTAGTGAACAGCAGAGGTAGGCCGGGGCAGAGATCCAGGGCCAGGGGTGTCACAGCAGGCATCGTAGGGCCGGGGAAGAGTTCCAGGGCGGTGGGGAGAGGACTAGGCCTCAATCCAAGGGGATCCATTTGGTGACCAAGCAGCAGTGAAAATGAAAAAGGCCCAAATGTCAAAGAATGCCATTTCTGCAACTGAAAGTGAAACATTTGAAAGTGAAACATTTAAAATCAAGTTCAAGTGGGGTATGTTCAAAAATGTCAGAGGCGGTAGTGAACAGCAGAGGTAGGCCGGGGCAGAGTTCCAGGGCCAGGGGTGTGACGGCAGGCAGCGTAGGCCGGGGCAGAGTTCCAGGGCGGTGGGGAGAGGACTAGGCCTCAATCCAAGGAGATCATTTGGTGACCAAGCAGCAGTGAAAATAAAAAGGCCCAAATGTCAAAGAATGCCATTTCTGCAACTGAAAGTGAAACATTTTGAAAGTGACACATTTAAAATCAAGTTAAAGTGGGGTAGTTCAAAAATGTCAGAGGCGGTAGTGAACAGCAGAGGTAGGCCGGGGCAGAGTTCCAGGGCCAGGGGTGTGACGGCAGGCAGCGTAGGCCGGGCAGAGTTCCAGGGCGGTGGGGAGAGGACTAGGCCTCAATCCAAGGAGATCCATTTGGTGACCAAGCAGCAGTGAAAATAAAAAGGCCCAAATGTCAAAGAATGCCATTCTGCAACTGAAAGTGAAACATTTGAAAGTGACACATTTAAAATCAAGTTAAAGTGGGGTATGTTCAAAAATGTCAGAGGCGGTAGTGAACAGCAGAGGTAGGCCGGGGCAGAGATCCAGGGCCAGGGGTGTCACAGCAGGCATCGTAGGCCGGGGAAGAGTTCCAGGGCGGTGGGGAGGGACTAGGCCTCAATCCAAGGGGATCCATTTGGTGACCAAGCAGCTGTGAAAATGAAAAGGCCCAAATGTCAAAGAATGACATTTCTGCTACTGAAAGTGAAACATTTGAAAGTGAAACATTTAAAATCAAGTTAACCCCTTCCCGCTCCTTGACGTACTATTACGTCATGGCAGCTCTATCGTTCGCGCTCCATGCCGTAATAGTACGTCTTGCAGTTAGAACAGCGGTGCGCGCGCCCCGGCGCGTTCATGCGCTGTGATAGCTGCTGTTTCTGACAGCAGGCTATCACGGCATAATGGGACGGGACCATTTACTATGGTCCCGCCTCGCCGATCGCCGCTATTGGCTAGTCAGTGAGTAACTAGCCAATAGCAGCGATCGGTCTCATTCAGCACAGCAGTGCTCGAGCCCGGCGTTCCTGAGCTGTGATAGCTGCTGTTTCTGACAGCATGCTATCACAGCATAATGGGCCGGGACCATTTACTATGGTCCCGCCTCGCCGATCGCCGCTATTGGCTAGTCAGTGAGTAACTAGCCAATAGCAGCGATCATTCTCGTCACTTCCTCTCTCTGACCTCACATCCTGCTGCAACCGCCCTGAACGCCCTGTTGGAGTTAGCGAGGCGTTGAGATCGGTTGTGAGCAGAGAGTCAGAGAGAAAAGAAGTGAAAAGAAGTGAAAAAAAGTTTCTAAACAACGTTTTTTTGCTTCCCACCACCCCATCCACTACCCACTCCTGTTCCCTTCCTCTTTGAGTTCTACCCACGTTTTTTGGTCAGTGATCTCCTATCACTGACCACTTTTCAGTCTTCAGGACCACATTTCTTGGTCCCTGGGGATTTTTTTTCATTTTTTTCTATATAAAACATAAAACAAAAAAAAAAATATAAAAAGAAAAAAAAGAAACAAAAAAAAATAGTTAGTTTAGCCAATTTTGAAAATTTAACTGGTTAGTTTAGTATTAGCCCCTTCCCGCTCCTTGACGTACTATTACGTCATGGCAGCTCTATCGTTCGCGCTCCATGCCGTAATAGTACGTCTTGCAGTTAGAACAGCGGTGCGCGCGCCCGGCGCGTTCATGCGCTGTGATAGCTGCTGTTTCTGACAGCAGGCTATCACGGCATAATGGGACGGGACCATTTACTATGGTCCCGCCTCGCCGATCGCCGCTATTGGCTAGTCAGTGAGTAACTAGCCAATAGCAGCGATCGGTCTCATTCAGCACAGCAGTGCTCGAGCCCGGCGTTCCTGAGCTGTGATAGCTGCTGTTTCTGACAGCATGCTATCACAGCATAATGGGCCGGGACCATTTACTATGGTCCCGCCTCGCCGATCGCCGCTATTGGCTAGTCAGTGAGTAACTAGCCAATAGCAGCGATCATTCTCGTCACTTCCTCTCTCTGACCTCACATCCTGCTGCAACCGCCCTGAACGCCCTGTTGGAGTTAGCGAGGCGTTGAGATCGGTTGTGAGCAGAGAGTCAGAGAGAAAAGAAGTGAAAAGAAGTGAAAAAAAGTTTCTAAAACAACGTTTTTTTTGCTTCCCACCACCCCATCCACTACCCACTCCTGTTCCCTTCCTCTTTGAGTTCTACCCACGTTTTTTGGTCAGTGATCTCCTATCACTGACCACTTTTCAGTCTTCAGGACCACATTTCTTGGTCCCTGGGGATTTTTTTTTCATTTTTTTCTATATAAAACATAAAACAAAAAAAAAATATAAAAAGAAAAAAAAGAAACAAAAAAAAATAGTTAGTTTAGCCAATTTTGAAAATTTAACTGGTTAGTTTAGTATTAGCCCCTTCCCGCTCCTTGACGTACTATTACGTCATGGCAGCTCTTATCGTTCGCGCTCCATGCCGTAATAGTACGTCTTGCAGTTAGAACAGCGGTGCGCGCGCCCGGCGCGTTCATGCGCTGTGATAGCTGCTGTTTCTGACAGCAGGCTATCACGGCATAATGGGACGGGACCATTTACTATGGTCCCGCCTCGCCGATCGCCGCTATTGGCTAGTCAGTGAGTAACTAGCCAATAGCAGCGATCGGTCTCATTCAGCACAGCAGTGCTCGAGCCCGGCGTTCCTGAGCTGTGATAGCTGCTGTTTCTGACAGCATGCTATCACAGCATAATGGGCCGGGACCATTTACTATGGTCCCGCCTCGCCGATCGCCGCTATTGGCTAGTCAGTGAGTAACTAGCCAATAGCAGCGATCGGTCTCATTCAGCACAGCAGTGCTCGAGCCCGGCGTTCCTGAGCTGTGATAGCTGCTGTTTCTGACAGCATGCTATCACAGCATAATGGGCCGGGACCATTTACTATGGTCCCGCCTCGCCGATCGCCGCTATTGGCTAGTCAGTGAGTAACTAGCCAATAGCAGCGATCATTCTCGTCACTTCCTCTCTCTGACCTCACATCCTGCTGCAACCGCCCTGAACGCCCTGTTGGAGTTAGCGAGGCGTTGAGATCGGTTGTGAGCAGAGAGTCAGAGAGAAAAGAAGTGAAAAAAAGTGAAAAAAAGTTTCTAAAACAACGTTTTTTTTGCTTCCCACCACCCCATCCACTACCCACTCCTGTTCCCTTCCTCTTTGAGTTCTACCCACGTTTTTTGGTCAGTGATCTCCTATCACTGACCACTTTTCAGTCTTCAGGACCACATTTCTTGGTCCCTGGGGATTTTTTTTTCATTTTTTTCTATATAAAACATAAAACAAAAAAAAAATATAAAAAGAAAAAAAAGAAACAAAAAAAATAGTTAGTTTAGCCAATTTTGAAAATTTAACTGGTTAGTTTAGTATTAGGGTTAGTTAGTGTCAGGGAACCGTCAAAAAGCGTAGTTAGGTATAGTGTCAGGGAATTTAGCGTCAGGAATCGGTCACCGTAGATAGGCTTAGCGTTAGGGATCCATCACCGTAGTTAGGTTTAGCGTCAGGGAAGCTCGGAATAATTAGATAGGTTTAGTGTCAGGCACCCGTCACCGTAGTTAGGTTTAGTGTCAGGGAAGCTTGACATAATCTAGATAGGTTTAGTGTCAGGGAATCGTCGCGTAGTTAGGTTTAGCGTTAGGGAAGTCCACATAAAATTTAGTTAGGTTTAGTGTTAGGAACCCTCGCCCTAGTTAGCTTTAGTGTCAGGGAAGTCCACTTGCTCTCTAAAAACAAAACACACATTTGTGCTAGTTGTGCTATCCTATTGCTCCCAGTTAGGGATTTATTTTTTTGCAGTATATAAATTTTGTCTTCGCACAACAAGCATGTCCCAACGGACATTTACTGCTGAAGAGGCGTATGCATTTCTGGCCTCCGACACAGACTCGTCGGATGGCGATACAGTATTTTATTTGTCTACCTCCTCATCCAGCGATGAAGAGGAGGGACCCCCTAGGAGACGCCCCAGGACCACCACCATAGTAGAAATCCCTGAGAGAAGTGACCCCACAACAAGTGATACCCCTGAGCGAAGTGACCCCATTTGGACACCCACACCAGACCATTATGAACCCCAAATCCCTGAGTACACGGGCAGCCCAGGCATCAAATTTAACACGGCAGGGTTCAGTGAGATGGACTTTTTCAAGTTCTTCTTCACTGATAACTTTATAGAGCTAATGGTCACCCAGACTAATTTATATGCCCAACAGTATATCACCAAGAACCCAACTCATTTTATGCCCAATCCCAGAGGTGGACTCCTGTAACGCAGCAGAGTTGGGCAAGTTCTGGGGACTGCTCTTGAACATGGGGCTTCTAAAAAAGCCATCCATTAGGACCTACTGGAGCACGGACATCCTATACCACACCCCGATGTACCGTATGGCCATGTCCAGGATGCGTTATGAGGCAATACTTCGCTTCCTACATTATGCCGATAATGAGCAGTGCCCACCCCGAGATGACCCCAGTTTTGACCGTTTATATAAACTGAGACCCCTATTAGACCATTTCAGTGCCCGGTTTGCCCAAGCATACACCCCCGAGAAGTGTATTTCCATTGATGAGTCCCTGGTACATTTTAAAGGGAGGCTTCAATTCCGCCAATACCTGCCAAGTAAGAGGGCAAGGTATGGCGTGAAGTTGTATAAGCTGTGCGAGAGTGCATCAGGGTATACATATAAATTCAGGATATATGAAGGGAAGGACAGCAGTATTCAGCCCCCAGAATGCCCCCCCTTACTGGGAATTAACGCAAAAATTGTGTGGGATTTGGTGCACCCACTGCTGGACCAGGTTACCACCTCTACCTGGATAATTTTATACCAGCGTCCCGCTCTTCAAGTGCCTCGCTTCCAGAAGGACTGCGGCATGCGGCACTGCTAGAAAAAATCTTAGAGGCCTCCCTAAAACACTGCTTGGGCAAACACTCAGAAGGGGTGAGAGCAGGGCACATTCTAGTAGCAACATATTGTGTGTCAAGTACAAGGACAAGAGAGATGTCCTTGTATTGACAACAATACATGGCCACACCAGTACCCATGTACCTGTACGAGGTACCAGTACAGAGACCCCCAAACCAGATTGCATCCTGGACTACAATAGGTACATGGGAGGGGTGGACTTGTCAGATCAAGTCCTGAAGCCCTACAGCGCTACGCGGAAATCGAGGGTGTGGTATAAGAAGCTGGCCGTGCACATCATACAGATGGCATTGTACAATGCGTACGTGCTACGTCGATGTGCAGGCCAGAGGGGAACTTTCCTGGAATTTCAAGAGGTGGTTATAAAGAACCTAATTTTTGGCGACCAGGAAGGAGGGGCACCCAGTACTTCTGGAAGCGAGGCCACACGCATCGTACCAGGGCAACACTTTCCAGGAGAAGTTCCCCAAACTGGCAAGAAGGGAAAAAGTCAAAAGAGGTGCAAAGTGTGCTATAAGAGGGGGATAAGGAAGGACACAACATACCAATGCGACACGTGTCCCGAAAAACCAGGGCTCTGTATGAAAGATTGTTTTAAAATTTACCATACATCCATTGATTTTTAATTTACCCTGATGCACTCCGCACAGCTTATCCCCCTCATCTTTCCCTTTTGAGCCCTGCCATGTGCCCAAGCAGCAAATAACAGCCACATGTAGGGTATTGCCGTACCCGGGAGAACCCACATTACAATTTATGGGGTGTATGTCTCCGGTGGCACATGCTGGGCACAATATATCGGACACTGAAATGGCATATATGTATAGGAAATTGCAAATCTCACTTTGCACCATCTACTGCGCATTACCTTTTACACAATAACTGTTGGGTCAAAATGCTCACTACACTCTAGATGAATGTCTTAAGGGGTGTAGTTTTTAAAATGGGGTCACTTCTCGGGGGTTTCAACTGTACTGGTACCTCAGGGGTTCTGCCTACATGACTTAGCACCAGAAAAGCTCCAGTAGGCTAAATGGTGGTCCTTCCCTTCTGAGCCCTGTCGTGTGCCCAGGCAGCTAATAACAGCCACATGTAGGGTATTGCCGTACCCGGGAGAACCCACATTACAATTTATGGGGTGTATGTCTCCAGTGGCACATGCTGGGCACAATATATCAGACACTGAAATGGCATATATGCATAGGAAATTGCAAATCTCACTTTGCACCATCTGCTGCGCATTACCTTTTACACAATAACTGTGGGGTCAAAATGCTCACTACACCACTAGATGAATGTCTTAAGGGGTGTAGTTTTTAAAATGGGGTCACTTCTCGGGGGTTTCAACTGTACTGGTACCTCAGGGGTTCTGCCTACATGACTTAGCACCAGAAAAGCTCCAGTAGGCTAAATGGTGGTCCTTCCCTTCTGAGCCCTGTCGTGTGCCCAGGCAGCTAATAACAGCCACATGTAGGGTATTGCCGTACCCGGGAGAACCCACATTACAATTTATGGGGTGTATGTCTCCAGTGGCACATGCTGGGCACAATATATCAGACACTGAAATGGCATATATGCATAGGAAATTGCAAATCTCACTTTGCACCATCTGCTGCGCATTACCTTTTACACAATAACTGTGGGGTCAAAATGCTCACTACACCACTAGATGAATGTCTTAAGGGGTGTAGTTTTTAAAATGGGGTCACTTCTCGGGGGTTTCAACTGTACTGGTACCTCAGGGGTTCTGCCTACATGACTTAGCACCAGAAAAGCTCCAGTAGGCTAAATGGTGGTCCTTCCCTTCTGAGCCCTGTCGTGTGCCCAGGCAGCTAATAACAGCCACATGTAGGGTATTGCCGTACCCGGGAGAACCCACATTACAATTTATGGGGTGTATGTCTCCAGTGGCACATGCTGGGCACAATATATCAGACACTGAAATGGCATATATGCATAGGAAATTGCAAATCTCACTTTGCACCATCTGCTGCGCATTACCTTTTACACAATAACTGTGGGGTCAAAATGCTCACTACACCACTAGATGAATGTCTTAAGGGGTGTAGTTTTTAAAATGGGGTCACTTCTCGGGGGTTTCAACTGTACTGGTACCTCAGGGGTTCTGCCTACATGACTTAGCACCAGAAAAGCTCCAGTAGGCTAAATGGTGGTCCTTCCCTTCTGAGCCCTGTCGTGTGCCCAGGCAGCTAATAACAGCCACATGTAGGGTATTGCCGTACCCGGGAGAACCCACATTACAATTTATGGGGTGTATGTCTCCAGTGGCACATGCTGGGCACAATATATCAGACACTGAAATGGCATATATGCATAGGAAATTGCAAATCTCACTTTGCACCATCTGCTGCGCATTACCTTTTACACAATAACTGTGGGGTCAAAATGCTCACTACACCACTAGATGAATGTCTTAAGGGGTGTAGTTTTTAAAATGGGGTCACTTCTCGGGGGTTTCAACTGTACTGGTACCTCAGGGGTTCTGCCTACATGACTTAGCACCAGAAAAGCTCCAGTAGGCTAAATGGTGGTCCTTCCCTTCTGAGCCCTGTCGTGTGCCCAGGCAGCTAATAACAGCCACATGTAGGGTATTGCCGTACCCGGGAGAACCCACATTACAATTTATGGGGTGTATGTCTCCAGTGGCACATGCTGGGCACAATATATCAGACACTGAAATGGCATATATGCATAGGAAATTGCAAATCTCACTTTGCACCATCTGCTGCGCATTACCTTTTACACAATAACTGTGGGGTCAAAATGCTCACTACACCACTAGATGAATGTCTTAAGGGGTGTAGTTTTTAAAATGGGGTCACTTCTCGGGGGTTTCAACTGTACTGGTACCTCAGGGGTTCTGCCTACATGACTTAGCACCAGAAAAGCTCCAGTAGGCTAAATGGTGGTCCTTCCCTTCTGAGCCCTGTCGTGTGCCCAGGCAGCTAATAACAGCCACATGTAGGGTATTGCCGTACCCGGGAGAACCCACATTACAATTTATGGGGTGTATGTCTCCAGTGGCACATGCTGGGCACAATATATCAGACACTGAAATGGCATATATGCATAGGAAATTGCAAATCTCACTTTGCACCATCTGCTGCGCATTACCTTTTACACAATAACTGTGGGGTCAAAATGCTCACTACACCACTAGATGAATGTCTTAAGGGGTGTAGTTTTTAAAATGGGGTCACTTCTCGGGGGTTTCAACTGTACTGGTACCTCAGGGGTTCTGCCTACATGACTTAGCACCAGAAAAGCTCCAGTAGGCTAAATGGTGGTCCTTCCCTTCTGAGCCCTGTCGTGTGCCCAGGCAGCTAATAACAGCCACATGTAGGGTATTGCCGTACCCGGGAGAACCCACATTACAATTTATGGGGTGTATGTCTCCAGTGGCACATGCTGGGCACAATATATCAGACACTGAAATGGCATATATGCATAGGAAATTGCAAATCTCACTTTGCACCATCTGCTGCGCATTACCTTTTACACAATAACTGTGGGGTCAAAATGCTCACTACACCACTAGATGAATGTCTTAAGGGGTGTAGTTTTTAAAATGGGGTCACTTCTCGGGGGTTTCAACTGTACTGGTACCTCAGGGGTTCTGCCTACATGACTTAGCACCAGAAAAGCTCCAGTAGGCTAAATGGTGGTCCTTCCCTTCTGAGCCCTGTCGTGTGCCCAGGCAGCTAATAACAGCCACATGTAGGGTATTGCCGTACCCGGGAGAACCCACATTACAATTTATGGGGTGTATGTCTCCAGTGGCACATGCTGGGCACAATATATCAGACACTGAAATGGCATATATGCATAGGAAATTGCAAATCTCACTTTGCACCATCTGCTGCGCATTACCTTTTACACAATAACTGTGGGGTCAAAATGCTCACTACACCACTAGATGAATGTCTTAAGGGGTGTAGTTTTTAAAATGGGGTCACTTCTCGGGGGTTTCAACTGTACTGGTACCTCAGGGGTTCTGCCTACATGACTTAGCACCAGAAAAGCTCCAGTAGGCTAAATGGTGGTCCTTCCCTTCTGAGCCCTGTCGTGTGCCCAGGCAGCTAATAACAGCCACATGTAGGGTATTGCCGTACCCGGGAGAACCCACATTACAATTTATGGGGTGTATGTCTCCAGTGGCACATGCTGGGCACAATATATCAGACACTGAAATGGCATATATGCATAGGAAATTGCAAATCTCACTTTGCACCATCTGCTGCGCATTACCTTTTACACAATAACTGTGGGGTCAAAATGCTCACTACACCACTAGATGAATGTCTTAAGGGGTGTAGTTTTTAAAATGGGGTCACTTCTCGGGGGTTTCAACTGTACTGGTACCTCAGGGGTTCTGCCTACATGACTTAGCACCAGAAAAGCTCCAGTAGGCTAAATGGTGGTCCTTCCCTTCTGAGCCCTGTCGTGTGCCCAGGCAGCTAATAACAGCCACATGTAGGGTATTGCCGTACCCGGGAGAACCCACATTACAATTTATGGGGTGTATGTCTCCAGTGGCACATGCTGGGCACAATATATCAGACACTGAAATGGCATATATGCATAGGAAATTGCAAATCTCACTTTGCACCATCTGCTGCGCATTACCTTTTACACAATAACTGTGGGGTCAAAATGCTCACTACACCACTAGATGAATGTCTTAAGGGGTGTAGTTTTTAAAATGGGGTCACTTCTCGGGGGTTTCAACTGTACTGGTACCTCAGGGGTTCTGCCTACATGACTTAGCACCAGAAAAGCTCCAGTAGGCTAAATGGTGGTCCTTCCCTTCTGAGCCCTGTCGTGTGCCCAGGCAGCTAATAACAGCCACATGTAGGGTATTGCCGTACCCGGGAGAACCCACATTACAATTTATGGGGTGTATGTCTCCAGTGGCACATGCTGGGCACAATATATCAGACACTGAAATGGCATATATGCATAGGAAATTGCAAATCTCACTTTGCACCATCTGCTGCGCATTACCTTTTACACAATAACTGTGGGGTCAAAATGCTCACTACACCACTAGATGAATGTCTTAAGGGGTGTAGTTTTTAAAATGGGGTCACTTCTCGGGGGTTTCAACTGTACTGGTACCTCAGGGGTTCTGCCTACATGACTTAGCACCAGAAAAGCTCCAGTAGGCTAAATGGTGGTCCTTCCCTTCTGAGCCCTGTCGTGTGCCCAGGCAGCTAATAACAGCCACATGTAGGGTATTGCCGTACCCGGGAGAACCCACATTACAATTTATGGGGTGTATGTCTCCAGTGGCACATGCTGGGCACAATATATCAGACACTGAAATGGCATATATGCATAGGAAATTGCAAATCTCACTTTGCACCATCTGCTGCGCATTACCTTTTACACAATAACTGTGGGGTCAAAATGCTCACTACACCACTAGATGAATGTCTTAAGGGGTGTAGTTTTTAAAATGGGGTCACTTCTCGGGGGTTTCAACTGTACTGGTACCTCAGGGGTTCTGCCTACATGACTTAGCACCAGAAAAGCTCCAGTAGGCTAAATGGTGGTCCTTCCCTTCTGAGCCCTGTCGTGTGCCCAGGCAGCTAATAACAGCCACATGTAGGGTATTGCCGTACCCGGGAGAACCCACATTACAATTTATGGGGTGTATGTCTCCAGTGGCACATGCTGGGCACAATATATCAGACACTGAAATGGCATATATGCATAGGAAATTGCAAATCTCACTTTGCACCATCTGCTGCGCATTACCTTTTACACAATAACTGTGGGGTCAAAATGCTCACTACACCACTAGATGAATGTCTTAAGGGGTGTAGTTTTTAAAATGGGGTCACTTCTCGGGGGTTTCAACTGTACTGGTACCTCAGGGGTTCTGCCTACATGACTTAGCACCAGAAAAGCTCCAGTAGGCTAAATGGTGGTCCTTCCCTTCTGAGCCCTGTCGTGTGCCCAGGCAGCTAATAACAGCCACATGTAGGGTATTGCCGTACCCGGGAGAACCCACATTACAATTTATGGGGTGTATGTCTCCAGTGGCACATGCTGGGCACAATATATCAGACACTGAAATGGCATATATGCATAGGAAATTGCAAATCTCACTTTGCACCATCTGCTGCGCATTACCTTTTACACAATAACTGTGGGGTCAAAATGCTCACTACACCACTAGATGAATGTCTTAAGGGGTGTAGTTTTTAAAATGGGGTCACTTCTCGGGGGTTTCAACTGTACTGGTACCTCAGGGGTTCTGCCTACATGACTTAGCACCAGAAAAGCTCCAGTAGGCTAAATGGTGGTCCTTCCCTTCTGAGCCCTGTCGTGTGCCCAGGCAGCTAATAACAGCCACATGTAGGGTATTGCCGTACCCGGGAGAACCCACATTACAATTTATGGGGTGTATGTCTCCAGTGGCACATGCTGGGCACAATATATCAGACACTGAAATGGCATATATGCATAGGAAATTGCAAATCTCACTTTGCACCATCTGCTGCGCATTACCTTTTACACAATAACTGTGGGGTCAAAATGCTCACTACACCACTAGATGAATGTCTTAAGGGGTGTAGTTTTTAAAATGGGGTCACTTCTCGGGGGTTTCAACTGTACTGGTACCTCAGGGGTTCTGCCTACATGACTTAGCACCAGAAAAGCTCCAGTAGGCTAAATGGTGGTCCTTCCCTTCTGAGCCCTGTCGGTGCCCAGGCAGCTAATAACAGCCACATGTAGGGTATTGCCGTACCCGGGAGAACCCACATTACAATTTATGGGGTGTATGTCTCCAGTGGCACATGCTGGGCACAATATATCAGACACTGAAATGGCATATATGCATAGGAAATTGCAAATCTCACTTTGCACCATCTGCTGCGCATTACCTTTTACACAATAACTGTGGGGTCAAAATGCTCACTACACCACTAGATGAATGTCTTAAGGGGTGTAGTTTTTAAAATGGGGTCACTTCTCGGGGGTTTCAACTGTACTGGTACCTCAGGGGCTTCTGCATACATGACTTAGCACAAGAAAAGCTCCAGTAGGCCAAATGGTGGTCCTTTCCTTCTGAGTCCTGCCATGGGCCCAAACATCAGTTTATCACCACAAATGGGGTATTGCCGCACTCAGGACAAATTGGGCAACAAAATGGGGTGTTTTATTCCTTGTGAAAATAAGAAATTTTGAACAAAAATTACATCTTAATGGAAAAAAATATCATTTTTTTAATTCACAGCCCAATTCAAATAGGTGCTGTGAAAAAACGGTGTGGTCAAAATGATAACAACAACCATAAATGAATTCCTTGAGGGGTCTAGTTTCCAAAATGGGGTCACTTCTGGTGGGTTTCCATTGCTTTCATACCTCAACACCTCTTCAAACCTGGCATGCTGCCTAAAATATATTCTAATAAAAAAGAGGCCTCAAAATGCACTAGGTGCTCCTTTGTTTCTGAGGCTTGTGTTTTATTCCACGAGCGCACTAGAGCCACATGTGGGACATTTCTAAAAACTGCAGAATCTGGACAATACATATTTAGTAGTATTTCTCTGGTAAAATCTTCTGTGTTACAGAAAAAAATGGAATAATATTGAAATTCAGCAAGAAAAATGAAATTTGCAAATTTCACCTCCACATTGCTTTAATTCCTGTGAAATGCCTGAAGGGTTAAAAAACTTTCTAAATGCTGTTTTGAATACTTTGAGGGGTCTAGTTTTTAAAATGGGGTGTTTTATGGGGGTTTCTAATACATAGGCCCCTCAAAGCCACTTCAGAACTCAAGAGGTACCTTAAAAAAAAGGCTTTTGAAATTTTCTTAAAAATATGAGAAATTGCTGTTTATGTTCTAAGCCTTGTAACGTCCAAGAAAAATAAAAGAATGTTAAAAAAACGATGCCAATCTAAAGTAGACATATGGGAAATGTGAACTAGTAACTATTTTGGGTGGTATAACCGTCTGTTTTACAAGCAGATGCATTTAAATTCTGAAAAATGCAATTTTTTCAAAATTTTCTCTAAATTTTGCAATTTTTCACCAATAAACACTGAATATATCGACCAAATTTTACCACGAACATGAAGCCCAAAGTGTCACGAGAAAACAATCTCAGAATCGCTTGGATAGGTTTAAGCATTCCGACGTTATTACCACATAAAGTGAAATATGTCAGATTTGAAAAATGGGCTCTGAGCCTTAAGGCCCAAACTAGGCTGCGTCCTTAAGGGGTTAAAGTGGGGTATGTTCAAAAATGTCAGAGGCGGTGGTGAACAGCAAGGGCAGGCCGGGGCAGAGTTCCAGGGCCAGGGGTGTGACGGCAGGCAGCGTAGGCCGGGGCAGAGTTCCAGGGCGGTGGGGAGAGGACTAGGCCTCAATCCAAGGAGATCCATTTGGTGACCAAACAGCAGTGACAATAAAAAGGCCCAAATGTCAAAGAATGACATTTCTGCAACTGAAAGTGAAACATTTGAAAGTGAAACATTTAAAATCAAGTTAAAGTCGGGTATGTTTAAAAATGTCAGAGGCGGTAATGAGCAGCAGAGGCAGGCCGGGGCACAGTTCCAGGGCCAGAGTGTGACACTGTCCGCCGATAGATAACCCTTTGCACATTATCGTCATCATCATTATCAGCAGCAGTTGCTGTCAGCCAGCTCCAGAGTGTATGAGCGGCGTGTGCTGCCCATTGCAGCCCAGGGTAGAGGAGCCGTGTGCAAGCTGTGCATGCCCGGGGGCAACAGTGTATGAGCTCCACAGCGCCAGCGGGGGGGTCCCACTATGTCCCAAGCCGCCTGACATGTACTTCCGGTCGGCCAGGAGGTGGCATGTCAGCCAGCTCCAGAGTGTATGAGCGGCGTGTGCCTGCACCCGTGGGGGGGATACAGGAGCCATGGGGAAGCTGTGCAAGACCGGGGGCAGCCGTGTACGAGCTCCGCAGCGCCCCTTGTGGACTTCCAGGGCAAGAGCGGTATGAGCGGCAAAGTCATGCCGACCTCCTGGAAGTCCCCGTCGGCCTCGCTCGCGGGTCGGTCCCGCTGGTTTTTTTACCTTCTTAATAAAAAAATCTTTTTTTTTTTATGGTATTTTCTGAAGCCTCAAGCCCACCTACAGTTGCACGAGCAAGGCCACCTCGGTGACTCCTACCGAAAGCGGCCGGGAGCCATCTCCGTGTACGAGCGGCGTGTGCGGCGTGTGCCTGCCTATTGCACCCGTGGGGGGATAGAGGAGCCATGGGGAAGCTGTGCCAGCCCGGGGGCAGCCCTGTACGAGCTCCACAGCGCCCGCGGCGAGTCCCGCCGTGTCCACCCGGCTGCCAAGCACTTCCGGTCCGCGAGTGATGCATGACAGCGGCCGGGAGCCAGCTCCGCCTATCAGCGGCGGTGTGCCTGCCTTCTGCACCCGTGGGGGGATAGAGGGGCCCCGTGGGAGCTGCTGCATGCCGGCAGCTTCCTTGTGGGAGCTCCACAGCGCCCGCGGTCCTCGGCGGACTTCCAGGGCAAGAGCGGTATGAGCGGCCACCTCATGCCGACCTCCTGGAAGTCCCCGTCGGCTTAGCTCGCGGGTCGGTCCCGCTGTTTTTTTTTTTACCTTCTTAATAAAAAAATCTTTTTTTTTTTATGGTACTTTCGGAAGCCTCAAGCCCACCTGCAGTTGCACGAGCAAGGACACCTCGGTGACTCCTACCGAAAGCGGCCGGGAGTCATCTCCGTGTACGAGCGGCGTGTGCGGCGTGTGCCTGCCTATTGCACCCGTGGGGGGATAGAGGAGCCATGGGGAAGCTGTGCCAGCCCGGGGGCAGCCCTGTACGAGCTCCACAGCACCCGCGGCGAGTCCCGCCGTGTCCACCCGGCTGCCAAGCACTTCCGGTCCGCGAGTGATGCATGACAGCGGCCGGGAGCCAGCTCCGCCTATCAGCGGCGGTGTGCCTGCCTTCTGCACCCGTGGGGGGATAGAGGGGCCCCGTGGGAGCTTGTGGATGCCGGCAGCTTCCTTGTGGGAGCTCCACAGCGCCCGCGGCGAGTCCCGTCGTGTCCACCCGGCTGCCAAGCACTTCCGGTCCGCGAGTGATGCATGACAGCGGCCGGGAGCCAGCTCCGCCTATCAGCGGCGGTGTGCCTGCCTTCTGCACCCGTGGGGGGATAGAGGGGCCCCGTGGGAGCTGCTGCATGCCGGCAGCTTCCTTGTGGGAGCTCCACAGCGCCCGCGGTCCTCTGCGGACTTCCAGGGCAAGAGCGGTAGGAGCCTCCACCTCATGCCGACCTCCTGGAAGTCCCCGTCGGCCTAGCTCGCGGGTCGGTCCCGCTGTGGTTTTTTTTACCTTCTTAATAAAAAAACTTTTTTTTTTTATGGTATTTTCCGAAGCCCCAAGCCCACCTGCATTTGCACGAGCAAGGCCACCTCGGTGACTCCTACCGAAAGCGGCCGGGAGCCATCTCCGTGTACGAGCGGCGTGTGCGGCGTGTGCCTGCCTATTGCACCCGTGGGGGGATAGAGGAGCCTTGTGGAAGCTGTGCCAGCCCGGGGGCAGCCCTGTACGAGCTCCACAGCACCCGCGGCGAGTCCCGCCGTGTCCACCCGGCTGACAAGCACTTCCGGTCCGCGAGTGATGCATGACAGCGGCCGGGAGCCAGCTCCGCCTATCAGCGGCGTGTGCCTGCCTTCTGCACCCGTGGGGGGATAGAGGGGCCCCGTGGGAGCTTGTGGATGCCGGCAGCTTCCTTGTGGGAGCTCCACAGCGCCCGCGGCGAGTCCCGTCGTGTCCACCCGGCTGCAAAGCACTTCCGGTCCGCGAGTGATGCATGACAGCGGCCGGGAGCCAGCTCCGCCTATCAGCGGCGGTGTGCCTGCCTTCTGCACCCGTGGGGGGATAGAGGGGCCCCGTGGGAGCTGCTGGATGCCAGCAGCTTCCTTGTGGGAGCTCCACAGCGCCCGCGGTCCTCTGCGGACTTCCAGGGCAAGAGCGGTAGGAGCCTCCACCTCATGCCGACCTCCTGGAAGTCCCCGTCGGCCTAGCTCGCGGGTCGGTCCCGCTGTTTTTTTTTTTACCTTCTTAATAAAAAAACTTTTTTTTTTTATGGTATTTTCCGAAGCCCCAAGCCCCCCTGCATTTGCACGAGCAAGGCCACCTCGGTGACTCCTACCGAAAGCGGCCGGGAGCCATCTCCGTGTACGAGCGGCGTGTGCGGCGTGTGCCTGCCTATTGCACCCGTGGGGGGATAGAGGAGCCTTGTGGAAGCTGTGCCAGCCCGGGGGCAGCCCTGTACGAGCTCCACAGCACCCGCGGCGAGTCCCGCCGTGTCCACCCGGCTGACAAGCACTTCCGGTCCGCGAGTGATGCATGACAGCGGCCGGGAGCCAGCTCCGCCTATTAGCGGCGGTGTGCCTGCCTTCTGCACCCGTGGGGGGATAGAGGGGCCCCGTGGGAGCTTGTGGATGCCGGCAGCTTCCTTGTGGGAGCTCCACAGCGCCCGCGGCGAGTCCCGTAGTTCACCCGCCCGACATGCACTTCCGGTCCGCGACGGACTTCCAGGGCTCAAGCGGTAGGTGCGGCCACCTCATGCCGACCTCCTGGAACTCCCCCTCGGCCTGGCTCGCGTGTCTGTCTTCATTCACGTTTTGGAGGAAAAACCCTATGAGGTTTTTATTTTGGCCTTCAGCCAAGCAGCAGTTCCAGGAGGCCGGGCATTTTGGCACCTCCCACCGGTGTAATTGGCGAGGTGACACTTTTAGGGGTGTGAACATCTCCTACGCCTGAAATACTGTGAGAGGGAGAACTTGCTCCGCCTCCCAAGTCCAACACTTCCAGGACGAGAGGAGGGCGGGAGGCGTTCCCTGCTTAGGCCGAATGCGGCTTCCAGGGAGATAGCGGCACCAAGCCGCCCTCTCACGCCGCTGCCCTGGATGTCCCCGTCGGCCTCGCTCGCGGGTTGGTCCCGCTGTTTTTTTTTACCTTCTTAATAAAAATTTTTTTTTTTTTTATGCCATTTTCTGAAGTCCCAAGCCCACCTGGAGTTGCACGAGCCCGGCCACCTCGGTGACTCCTACCGAAAGCGGCCGGGAGCCACCTCGGTGTACGAGCGGCGTGTGCCTGCCTATTGCACCCGTGGGGGGATAGAGGGGCCCCGTGGGAGCTGCTGCATGCCGGCAGCTTCCTTGTGGGAGCTCCACAGCGCCCGCGGTCCTCTGAGGACTTCCAGGGCAAGAGCGGTAGGAGCCTCCACCTCATGCCGACCTCCTGGAAGTCCCCGTCGGCCTAGCTCGCGGGTCGGTCCCGCTGTTTTTTTTTTTACCTTCTTAATAAAAAAATCTTTTTTTTTTTATGGTATTTTCGGAAGCCCCAAGCCCACCTGCATTTGCACGAGCAAGGCCACCTCGGTGACTCCTACCGAAAGCGGCCGGGAGCCACCTCGGTGTACGAGCGGCGTGTGCCTGCCTATTGCACCCGTGGGGGGATAGAGGGGCCCCGTGGGAGCTGCTGCATGCCGGCAGCTTCCTTGTGGGAGCTCCACAGCGCCCGCGGTCCTCTGAGGACTTCCAGGGCAAGAGCGGTAGGAGCCTCCACCTCATGCCGACCTCCTGGAAGTCCCCGTCGGCCTAGCTCGCGGGTCGGTCCCGCTGGTTTTTTTTTTACCTTCTTAATAAAAAAATCTTTTTTTTTTTATGGTATTTTCGGAAGCCCCAAGCCCACCTGCATTTGCACGAGCAAGGCCACCTCGGTGACTCCTACCGAAAGCGGCCGGGAGCCACCTCGGTGTACGAGCGGCGTGTGCCTGCCTATTGCACCCGTGGGGGGATAGAGGAGCCATGGGGAAGCCGTGCCAGCCCGGGGGCAGCAGTTTACGAGCTCCGTAGCGCCCTGCGGTCCTCGGCGGACTTCCAGGGCAAGAGCGGTAGGCGCGGCCACCTCATGCCGACCTCCTGGAAGTCCCCGTCGGCCTGGCTCGCGTCTCGGTCCCGCTGTGTGTTTTACCTTCATAATAAAAAAAACTTTTTTTTTTTATGGTATTTTCTGAAGTCCCAAGCCGACCTGCAGTTGCAGGAGCTCGGCCACCTCGGCAACTCCTACCGAAAGCCGTGAAATAGGAAGTACAAACGGGAGCTGCTCCCGTTCCAAGCCGGGAAGGACTTCCATGGTGTGACCGGTAGGTAGTGACACCTCCTGCCGGCCTCCTGGAAGTCCCGGTCGGCCTGGCTGGCAGGTCTGTCTTCATTGACGTTTTGGAGGAAAAACCCTATGAGGTTTTTATTTTGGGCTTCAGCCGGGCAGCAGTTCCAGGAGCCCGGGTACTTTGGCACCTTACCCCGGTGTATTTGAGGTGGTGACACTTTTAGGGGTGCAAATATCTCCTTCACCTGAAATCCTGTGAGAGGGCATTTCTGCTCCGCGTTCCAAGTCCTAACGGTTCTTCCTAGCGGGAAGTCCTAACCGTTCGTGGCCGAGAAGGACTTCCATGGTGTGACCGGTATGTAGTGGCACGTCATGCCGGCCTCCTGGAAGTCCCCGTCGGCCTGGCTGGCAGGTCTGTCTTCATTGACGTTTTGGAGGAAAAACCCTATGAGGTTTTTATTTTGGGCTTCAGCCGGGCAGCAGTTCCAGGAGCCCGGGTAAGTTGGCACCTTACCCCGGTGTATTTGAGGTGGTGACACTTTTAGGGGTGCGAATATCTCCTTCACCTGAAATCCTGTGAGAGGGCATTTCTGCTCCGCGTTCCAAGTCCCTACGGTTCTTCCTAGCGGGAAGTCCTAACCGTTTGTGGCCGAGAAGGACTTCCATGGTGTGACCGGTATGTAGTGGCACGTCATGCCGGCCTCCTGGAAGTCCCCGTCGGCCTCGTTGGCTGGTCGGTCCGGTGCACCTGGACTTCCACGAAAGAACTTTGGTGCATTCTTTCTGGAGTCCCAGGCCGACCAGCAGTTGTAGGAGCTCGGCCACGTTGGCGAGTCCAACCGAGAGTACCGTGAAGGAGGACGTGCTGCACGTTCTAGCGGGAGCTGCCACCTGGTCCAACCCGAGAAGGACTTCCATGGTGTGACCGGTATGTAGTGGCACGTCATGCCGGCCTCCTGGAAGTCCCCGTCGGCCTGGCTGGCAGGTCTGTCTTCATTGACGTTTTGGAGGAAAAACCCTATGAGGTTTTTATTTTGGGCTTCAGCCGGGCAGCAGTTTCCAGGAGCCCGGGTAAGTTGGCACCTTACCCCGGTGTATTTGAGGTGGTGACACTTTTAGGGGTGCGAATATCTCCTTCACCTGAAATCCTGTGAGAGGGCATTTCTGCTCCGCGTTCCAAGTCCCTACGGTTCTTCCTAGCGGGAAGTCCTAACCGTTTGTGGCCGAGAAGGACTTCCATGGTGTGACCGGTATGTAGTGGCACGTCATGCCGGCCTCCTGGAAGTCCCCGTCGGCCTCGTTGGCTGGTCGGTCCGGTGCACCTGGACTTCCACGAAAGAACTTTGGTGCATTCTTTCTGGAGTCCCAGGCCGACCAGCAGTTGTAGGAGCTCGGCCACGTTGGCGAGTCCAACCGAGAGTACCGTGAAGGAGGACGTGCTGCACGTTCTAGCGGGAGCTGCACCTGGTCCAACCCGAGAAGGACTTCCATGGTGTGACCGGTATGTAGTGGCACGTCATGCCGGCCTCCTGGAAGTCCCCGTCGGCCTCTGCCACCTGTCGTTAAGCTGTGAGAGGAGCACGTGCTCCCGCGCC
>NW_027462989.1:0-22444 GCF_050947455.1 Rhinoderma darwinii
TACCAGCCATCATCCCCGTTACTATATATACCAGCCATCATCCCCGTTACTATATATACCTGCCATTATCCCCGTTACTATATATACCTGCCATCATCCCCGTTACTATATATACCAGTCATCATCCCCGTTACTATATATACCAGCCATCATCCATGGTACTATATATACCAGCCATCATCCCTGTTACTATATATACCTGTCATCATCCCTGTTACTATATATACACCTGCCATCATCCCTGTTACTATATATACCAGCCATCATCCCTGTTACTATATATACCTGCCATCATCCCTGTTACTATATATACCTGCCATCATCCGTTACTATATATCAGCCATCATCCCTGTTACTATATATACCAGCCATCATCCCTGTTACTATATATACCAGCCATCATCCCTGTTACTATATATACCTGCCATCATCCCTGTTACTATATATACCTGCCATCATCCCTGTTACTATATATACCTGCCATCATCCTCGTTACTATATATACCAGCCATCATCCCTGTTACTATATATACCTGCCATCATCCCTGTTACTATATATACCAGCCATCATCCCTGTTACTATATATACCTGTCATCATCCGTTACTATATATACCTGCCATCATCCCTGTTACTATATATACCTGCCATCATCCCTGTTACTATATATACCAGCCATCATCCCTGTTACTATATATACCTGCCATCATCCCTGTTACTATATATACCAGCCATCATCCCTGTTACTATATATACCAGCCATCATCCCTGTTACTATATATACCTGCCATTATCCCCGTTACTATATATACCTGCCATCATCCCTGTTACTATATATACCAGCCATCATCCCTGTTACTATATATACCTGCCATCATCCCTGTTACTATATATACCAGCCACCATCCCTGTTACTATATATACCTGCCATTATCCCCGTTACTATATATACCTGCCATCATCCCCGTTATTATATATACCAGCCATCATCCCCGTTACTATATATACCAGCCATCATCCCCGTTACTATATATACCAGCCATCATCCCTGTTACTATATATACCAGCCATCATCCCTGTTACTATATATACCAGCCATCATCCCTGTTACTATATATACCTGCCATCATCCCCGTTACTGTATATACCTGCCATCATCCCTGTTACTATATATACCAGCCATCATCCCTGTTACTGTATATACCAGCCATCATCCCTGTTACTATATATACCTGCCATCATCCCTGTTACTATATATACCTGCCATCATCCCTGTTACTATATATACCAGCCATCATCCGTTACTATATATATACCTGCCATCATCCCTGTTACTATATATACCAGCCATCATCCCTGTTACTATATATACCAGCCATCATCCCTGTTACTATATATACCGGCCATCATCCGTTACTATATATACCTGCCATCATCCCTGTTACTATATATACACCTGCCATCATCCCTGTTACTATATATACCAGCCATCATCCCTGTTACTATATATACCAGCCATCATCCCTGTTACTATATACACCAGCCATCATCCCTGTTACTATATATACCAGCCATCATCCCTGTTACTATATATACCTGCCATCATCCCTGTTACTATATATACCTGCCATCATCCCTGTTACTATAAATACCTGCCATCATCCCTGTTACTATAAATACCAGCCTTCATCCCTGTTACTATATATGTATATATAGGGATGATGGCTACTATATATACCTGCCATCATCCCTGTTACTATATATACCTGCCATCATCCCTGTTACTATATATGTATATATAGGGATGATGGCTACTATATATACCTGCCATCATCCCTGTTACTATATATACCTGCCATCATCCCCGTTACTATATATACCAGCCATCATCCCTGTTACTATATATACCTGCCATCATCCCTGTTACTATATATACCAGCCATCATCCCTGTTACTATATATACCTGCCATCATCCCTGTTACTATATATACCTGCCATCATCCCTGTTACTATATATACCTGCCATCATCCCTGTTACTATATATACCTGCCATCATCCCTGTTACTATATATACCTGCCATCATCCCTGTTACTATATATACCTGCCATCATCCCTGTTACTATATACACCAGCCATCATCCCTGTTACTATATATACCAGCCATCATCCCTGTTACTATATATACCAGCCATCATCCCTGTTACTATATATACCTGCCATCATCCCTGTTACTATATATACCTGCCATCATCCCTGTTACTATATATACCTGCCATCATCCCTGTTACTATATATACCTGCCATCATCCCTGTTACTATATATACCAGCCATCATCCCTGTTACTATATATACCAGCCGTCATCCCTGTTACTATATATACCTGCCGTCATCCCTGTTACTATATACACCAGCCATCATCCCTGTTACTATATATACCAGCCATCATCCCTGTTACTATATATACCTGCCATCATCCCTGTTACTATATATACCTGCCATCATCCGTTACTATATATACCAGCCATCATCCCTGTTACTATATATACCAGCCATCATCCCTGTTACTATATATACCAGCCATCATCCCTGTTACTATAAATACCTGCCATCATCCCTGTTACTATATATGTATATATAGGGATGATGGCTACTATATATACCTGCCATCATCCCTGTTACTATATATACCAGCCATCATCCCTGTTACTATATATACCAGCCATCATCCCTGTTACTATATACACCAGCCATCATCCCTGTTACTATATATACCAGCCATCATCCCTGTTACTATATATACCTGCCATCATCCCTGTTACTATAAATACCTGCCATCATCCCTGTTACTATAAATACCAGCCATCATCCCTGTTACTATATATGTATATATAGGGATGATGGCTACTATATATACCTGCCATCATCCCTGTTACTATATATACCTGCCATCATCCCTGTTACTATATATGTATATATAGGGATGATGGCTACTATATATACCTGCCATCATCCCTGTTACTATATATACCTGCCATCATCCCCGTTACTATATATACCAGCCATCATCCCTGTTACTATATATACCTGCCATCATCCCTGTTACTATATATACCAGCCATCATCCCTGTTACTATATATACCTGCCATCATCCCTGTTACTATATATACCTGCCATCATCCCTGTTACTATATATACCTGCCATCATCCCTGTTACTATATATACCAGCCATCATCCCTGTTACTATATATACCAGCCATCATCCTTGTTACTATATATACCAGCCATCATCCCTGTTACTGTATATACCAGCCATCATCCCTGGTACTATATATACCTGCTAGCATCCCCGTTACTATATATACCAGCCATCATCCCCGTTACTATATATACCAGCCATCATCCCCGTTACTATATATACCAGCCATCATCCCCGTTACTATATATACACCAGCCATCATCCCCGTTACTATATATACCTGCCATCATCCCCGTTACTATATATACCAGCCATCATCCCCGTTACTATATATACCTGCCATCATCCCCGTTACTATATATACCAGTCATCATCCCCGTTACTATATATACCAGCCATCATCCATGGTACTATATATACCAGCCATCATCCCTGTTACTATATAAACCTGTCATCATCCCTGTTACTATATATACACCTGCCATCATCCCTGTTACTATATATACCAGTCATCATCCCTGTTACTATATATACCTGCCATCATCCGTTACTATATATCAGCCATCATCCCTGTTACTATATATACCAGCCATCATCCCTGTTACTATATATACCAGCCATCATCCCTGTTACTATATATACCTGCCATCATCCCTGTTACTATATATACCTGCCATCATCCTCGTTACTATATATACCAGCCATCATCCCTGTTACTATATATACCAGCCATCATCCCTGTTACTATATATACCTGTCATCATCCGTTACTATATATACCTGCCATCATCCCTGTTACTATATATACCTGCCATCATCCCTGTTACTATATATACCAGCCATCATCCCTGTTACTATATATACCTGCCATCATCCCTGTTACTATATATACCAGCCATCATCCCTGTTACTATATATACCAGCCATCATCCCTGTTACTATATTTACCTGCCATTATCCCCGTTACTATATATACCTGCCATCATCCCTGTTACTATATACACCAGCCATCATCCCTGTTACTATATATACCTGCCATCATCCTCGTTACTTTATATACCAGCCATCATCCCTGTTACTATATATACCTGCCATCATCCCTGTTACTATATATACCAGCCATCATCCCTGTTACTATATATACCTGTCATCATCCGTTACTATATATACCTGCCATCATCCCTGTTACTATATATACCTGCCATCATCCCTGTTACTATATATACCAGCCATCATCCCTGTTACTATATATACCTGCCATCATCCCTGTTACTATATATACCAGCCATCATCCCTGTTACTATATATACCAGCCATCATCCCTGTTACTATATATACCTGCCATTATCCCCGTTACTATATATACCTGCCATCATCCCTGTTACTATATACACCAGCCATCATCCCTGTTACTATATATACCAGCCATCATCCCTGTTACTATATATACCAGCCATCATCCCTGTTACTATATATATACCAGCCATCATCCCTGTTACTATATATACCTGCCATCATCCCTGTTACTATATATACCAGCCATCATCCCTGTTACTATATATACCAGCCATCATCCCTGTTATTATATATACCAGCCATCATCCCTGTTACTATATATACCTGCCATCATCCCTGTTACTATATACACCAGCCATCATCCCTGTTACTATATATACCAGCCATCATCCCTGTTACTATATATACCTGCCATCATCCCTGTTACTATATATACCTGCCGTCATCCCTGTTACTATATATACCTGCCATCATCCCTGTTACTATATATACCAGCCATCATCCGTTACTATATATACCAGCCATCATCCCTGTTACTATATATACCAGCCATCATCCCTGTTACTATATATACCTGCCATCATCCCTGTTACTATATATACCAGCCATCATCCCTGTTACTATATATATACCAGCCATCATCCCTGTTACTATATATACCTGCCATCATCCCTGTTACTATATATACCTGCCATCATCCCTGTTACTATATATACCAGCCATCATCCATGTTACTGTATATACCTGCCATCATCCCTGTTACTATATATACCAGCCATCATCCCTGTTACTATATATACCAGCCATCATCCTTGTTACTATATATACCAGCCATCATCCCTGTTACTGTATATACCAGCCATCATCCCTGGTACTATATATACCTGCTATCATCCCCGTTACTATATATACCAGCCATCATCCCCGTTACTATATATACCAGCCATCATCCCCGTTACTATATATACCAGCCATCATCCCCGTTACTATATATACACCAGCCATCATCCCCGTTACTATATATACCTGCCATCATCCCCGTTACTATATATACCAGCCATCATCCCCGTTACTATATATACCAGCCATCATCCCCGTTACTATATATACCTGCCATTATCCCCGTTACTATATAGACCTGCCATCATCCCCGTTACTATATATACCAGTCATCATCCCCGTTACTATATATACCAGCCATCATCCATGGTACTATATATACCAGCCATCATCCCTGTTACTATATATACCTGTCATCATCCCTGTTACTATATATACACCTGCCATCATCCCTGTTACTATATATACCAGCCATCATCCCTGTTACTATATATACCAGCCATCATCCCTGTTACTATATATACCTGTCATCATCCGTTACTATATATACCTGCCATCATCCCTGTTACTATATATACCTGCCATCATCCCTGTTACTATATATACCAGCCATCATCCCTGTTACTATATATACCTGCCATCATCCCTGTTACTATATATACCAGCCATCATCCCTGTTACTATATATACCAGCCATCATCCCTGTTACTATATATACCTGCCATTATCCCCGTTACTATATATACCTGCCATCATCCCTGTTACTATATATACCAGCCATCATCCCTGTTACTATATATACCTGCCATCATCCCTGTTACTATATATACCAGCCATCATCCCTGTTACTATATATACCTGCCATTATCCCCGTTACTATATATACCTGCCATCATCCCCGTTATTATATATACCAGCCATCATCCCCGTTACTATATATACCAGCCATCATCCCCGTTACTATATATACCAGCCATCATCCCTGTTACTATATATACCAGCCATCATCCCTGTTACTATATATACCTGCCATCATCCCTGTTACTGTATATACCTGCCATCATCCCTGTTACTATATATACCAGCCATCATCCCTGTTACTGTATATACCAGCCATCATCCCTGTTACTATATATACCTGCCATCATCCCTGTTACTATATATACCTGCCATCATCCCTGTTACTATATATACCAGCCATCATCCCTGTTACTATATATACCTGCCATCATCCCTGTTACTATATATACCTGCCGTCATCCCTGTTACTATATATACCTGCCGTCATCCCTGTTACTATATATACCAGCCATCATCCGTTACTATATATACCAGCCATCATCCCTGTTACTATATATACCAGCCATCATCCCTGTTACTATATATACCTGCCATCATCCCTGTTACTATATATACCAGCCATCATCCCTGTTACTATATATATACCAGCCATCATCCCTGTTACTATATATACCTGCCATCATCCCTGTTACTATATATACCTGCCATCATCCCTGTTACTATATATACCAGCCATCATCCATGTTACTGTATATACCTGCCATCATCCCTGTTACTATATATACCAGCCATCATCCCTGTTACTATATATACCAGCCATCATCCTTGTTACTATATATACCAGCCATCATCCCTGTTACTGTATATACCAGCCATCATCCCTGGTACTATATATACCTGCTATCATCCCCGTTACTATATATACCAGCCATCATCCCCGTTACTATATATACCAGCCATCATCCCCGTTACTATATATACCAGCCATCATCCCCGTTACTATATATACACCAGCCATCATCCCCGTTACTATATATACCTGCCATCATCCCCGTTACTATATATACCAGCCATCATCCCCGTTACTATATATACCAGCCATCATCCCCGTTACTATATATACCTGCCATTATCCCCGTTACTATATATACCTGCCATCATCCCCGTTACTATATATACCAGTCATCATCCCCGTTACTATATATACCAGCCATCATCCATGGTACTATATATACCAGCCATCATCCCTGTTACTATATATACCTGTCATCATCCCTGTTACTATATATACACCTGCCATCATCCCTGTTACTATATATACCAGCCATCATCCCTGTTACTATATATACCTGCCATCATCCCTGTTACTATATATACCTGCCATCATCCGTTACTATATATCAGCCATCATCCCTGTTACTATATATACCAGCCATCATCCCTGTTACTATATATACCAGCCATCATCCCTGTTACTATATATACCTGCCATCATCCCTGTTACTATATATACCTGCCATCATCCCTGTTACTATATATACCTGCCATCATCCTCGTTACTATATATACCAGCCATCATCGCTGTTACTATATATACCTGCCATCATCCCTGTTACTATATATACCAGCCATCATCCCTGTTACTATATATACCTGTCATCATCCGTTACTATATATACCTGCCATCATCCCTGTTACTATATATACCTGCCATCATCCCTGTTACTATATATACCAGCCATCATCCCTGTTACTATATATACCTGCCATCATCCCTGTTACTATATATACCAGCCATCATCCCTGTTACTATATATACCAGCCATCATCCCTGTTACTATATATACCTGCCATTATCCCCGTTACTATATATACCTGCCATCATCCCTGTTACTATATATACCAGCCATCATCCCTGTTACTATATATACCTGCCATCATCCCTGTTACTATATATACCAGCCACCATCCCTGTTACTATATATACCTGCCATTATCCCCGTTACTATATATACCTGCCATCATCCCCGTTATTATATATACCAGCCATCATCCCCGTTACTATATATACCAGCCATCATCCCCGTTACTATATATACCAGCCATCATCCCTGTTACTATATATACCAGCCATCATCCCTGTTACTATATATACCAGCCATCATCCCTGTTACTATATATACCTGCCATCATCCCCGTTACTGTATATACCTGCCATCATCCCTGTTACTATATATACCAGCCATCATCCCTGTTACTGTATATACCAGCCATCATCCCTGTTACTATATATACCTGCCATCATCCCTGTTACTATATATACCTGCCATCATCCCTGTTACTATATATACCAGCCATCATCCGTTACTATATATATACCTGCCATCATCCCTGTTACTATATATACCAGCCATCATCCCTGTTACTATATATACCAGCCATCATCCCTGTTACTATATATACCGGCCATCATCCGTTACTATATATACCTGCCATCATCCCTGTTACTATATATACACCTGCCATCATCCCTGTTACTATATATACACCTGCCATCATCCCTGTTACTATATATACCAGCCATCATCCCTGTTACTATATATACCAGCCATCATCCCTGTTACTATATACACCAGCCATCATCCCTGTTACTATATATACCAGCCATCATCCCTGTTACTATATATACCTGCCATCATCCCTGTTACTATAAATACCTGCCATCATCCCTGTTACTATAAATACCAGCCTTCATCCCTGTTACTATATATGTATATATAGGGATGATGGCTACTATATATACCTGCCATCATCCCTGTTACTATATATACCTGCCATCATCCCTGTTACTATATATGTATATATAGGGATGATGGCTACTATATATACCTGCCATCATCCCTGTTACTATATATACCTGCCATCATCCCCGTTACTATATATACCAGCCATCATCCCTGTTACTATATATACCTGCCATCATCCCTGTTACTATATATACCAGCCATCATCCCTGTTACTATATATACCTGCCATCATCCCTGTTACTATATATACCTGCCATCATCCCTGTTACTATATATACCTGCCATCATCCCTGTTACTATATATACCTGCCATCATCCCTGTTACTATATATACCTGCCATCATCCCTGTTACTATATATACCTGCCATCATCCCTGTTACTATATACACCAGCCATCATCCCTGTTACTATATATACCAGCCATCATCCCTGTTACTATATATACCAGCCATCATCCCTGTTACTATATATACCTGCCATCATCCCTGTTACTATATATACCTGCCATCATCCCTGTTACTATATATACCTGCCATCATCCCTGTTACTATATATACCTGCCATCATCCCTGTTACTATATATACCAGCCATCATCCCTGTTACTATATATACCAGCCGTCATCCCTGTTACTATATATACCTGCCGTCATCCCTGTTACTATATACACCAGCCATCATCCCTGTTACTATATATACCAGCCATCATCCCTGTTACTATATATACCTGCCATCATCCCTGTTACTATATATACCTGCCATCATCCGTTACTATATATACCAGCCATCATCCCTGTTACTATATATACCAGCCATCATCCCTGTTACTATATATACCAGCCATCATCCCTGTTACTATAAATACCTGCCATCATCCCTGTTACTATATATGTATATATAGGGATGATGGCTACTATATATACCTGCCATCATCCCTGTTACTATATATACCAGCCATCATCCCTGTTACTATATATACCAGCCATCATCCCTGTTACTATATACACCAGCCATCATCCCTGTTACTATATATACCAGCCATCATCCCTGTTACTATATATACCTGCCATCATCCCTGTTACTATAAATACCTGCCATCATCCCTGTTACTATAAATACCAGCCATCATCCCTGTTACTATATATGTATATATAGGGATGATGGCTACTATATATACCTGCCATCATCCCTGTTACTATATATACCTGCCATCATCCCTGTTACTATATATGTATATATAGGGATGATGGCTACTATATATACCTGCCATCATCCCTGTTACTATATATACCTGCCATCATCCCCGTTACTATATATACCAGCCATCATCCCTGTTACTATATATACCTGCCATCATCCCTGTTACTATATATACCAGCCATCATCCCTGTTACTATATATACCTGCCATCATCCCTGTTACTATATATACCTGCCATCATCCCTGTTACTATATATACCTGCCATCATCCCTGTTACTATATATACCTGCCATCATCCCTGTTACTATATATACCAGCCATCATCCCTGTTACTATATATACCTGCCATCATCCGTTACTATATATACCAGCCATCATCCCTGTTACTATATATACCAGCCATCATCCCTGTTACTATATACACCAGCCATCATCCCTGTTACTATATATACCAGCCATCATCCCTGTTACTATATATACCTGCCATCATCCCTGTTACTATATATACCTGCCATCATCCCTGTTACTATATATACCAGCCATCATCCCTGTTACTATATATACCTGCCATCATCCCTGTTACTATATATACCTGCCATCATCCGTTACTATATATACCAGCCATCATCCCTGTTACTATATATACCAGCCATCATCCCTGTTACTATATATACCAGCCATCATCCCTGTTACTATATATACCTGCCATCATCCCTGTTACTATATATACCTGCCATCATCCCTGTTACTATATATACCAGCCATCATCCCCGTTACTATATATACCTGCCATTATCCCCGTTACTATATATACCTGCCATCATCCCTGTTACTATATATACCTGCCATCATCCGTTACTATATATACCAGCCATCATCCCTGTTACTATATATACCAGCCATCATCCCTGTTACTATATATACCAGCCATCATCCCTGTTACTATATATACCTGCCATCATCCCTGTTACTATATATACCTGCCATCATCCCTGTTACTATATATACCAGCCATCATCCCTGTTACTATATATACCTGCCATTATCCCCGTTACTATATATACCTGCAATCATCCCCGTTACTATATATACCAGCCATCACCCCTGTTACTATATACACCAGCCATCATCCCTGTTACTATATATACCAGCCATCATCCCTGTTACTATATATACCAGCCATCATCCCTGTTACTATATATACCAGCCATCATCCCTGTTACTATATATACCTGCCATCATCCCTGTTACTATATATACCAGCCATCATCCCTGTTACTATATATACCAGCCATCATCCCTGTTACTATATATACCAGCCATCATCCCTGTTACTATATATACCAGCCATCATCCCTGTTACTATATATACCAGCCATCATCCCTGTTACTATATATACCAGCCATCATCCCTGTTACTATATATACCAGCCATCATCCCTGTTACTATATATACCTGCCATCATCCCTGTTACTATATATACCAGCCATCATCCCTGTTACTATATATACCAGCCATCATCCCTGTTACTATATATACCAGCCATCATCCCTGTTATTATATATACCAGCCACCATCCCTGTTACTATATATACCTGCCATCATCCCTGTTACTATATACACCAGCCATAATCCCTGTTACTATATATACCAGCCATCATCCCTGTTACTATATATACCTGCCATCATCCCTGTTACTATATATACCAGCCATCATCCCTGTTACTATATATACCAGCCATCATCCCTGTTACTATATAAACCAGCCATCATCCCTGTTACTATATATACCAGCCATCATCCCTGTTACTATATATACCTGCCATCATCCCTGTTACTATATATACCAGCCATCATCCCTGTTACTATATATACCGGCCATCATCCCTGTTATTATATATACCAGCCATCATCCCTGTTACTATATATACCTGCCATCATCCCTGTTACTATATATACCAGCCATCATCCCTGTTACTATATATACCGGCCATCATCCCTGTTATTATATATACCAGCCATCATCCCTGTTACTATATATACCTGCCATCATCCCTGTTACTATATACACCAGCCATCATCCCTGTTACTATATATATACCAGCCATTATCCCTGTTACTATATATACCTGCCATCATCCCTGTTACTATATATACCTGCCATCATCCCTGTTACTATATATACCAGCCATCATCCCTGTTACTATATATACCAGCCATCATCCCTGTTACTATATATACCAGCCATCATCCCTGTTACTGTATATACCAGCCATCATCCCTGTTACTATATATACCTGCTATCATCCCTGTTACTATATATACCTGCCATCATCCCTGTTACTATATATACCAGCCATCATCCTTGTTACTATATATACCAGCCATCATCCCTGTTACTGTATATACCAGCCATCATCCCCGTTACTATATATACCTGCTATCATCCCCGTTACTATATATACACCAGCCATCATCCCCGTTACTATATATACCAGCCATCATCCCCGTTACTATATATACCAGCCATCATCCCCGTTACTATATATACCTGCCATCATCCCCGTTACTATATATACACCAGCCATCATCCCCGTTACTATATATACCTGCCATCATCCCCGTTACTATATATACCAGCCATCATCCCCGTTACTATATATACCAGCCATCATCCCCGTTACTATATATACCTGCCATTATCCCCGTTACTATATATACCTGCCATCATCCCCGTTACTATATATACCAGTCATCATCCCCGTTACTATATACGCCTGCCATCATCCCCGTTACTATATATACCAGCCATCATCCCTGTTACTATATGTACCTGCCATCATCCCTGTTACTATATATACACCAGCCATCATCCCTGTTACTATATATACCTGCCATCATCCCTGTTACTATATGTACCTGCCATCATCCCTGTTACTATATATACCAGCCATCATCCCTGTTACTGTATATACCAGCCATCATCCCTGTTACTATATATACCTGCCATCATCCCTGTTACTATATATACCAGCCATCATCCCTGTTACTATATATATACCAGCCATCATCCCTGTTACTATATATACCTGCCATCATCCCTGTTACTATATATACCTGCCATCATCCCTGTTACTATATATACCAGCCATCATCCCTGTTACTGTATATACCTGCCATCATCCCTGTTACTATATATACCAGCCATCATCCCTGTTACTATATATACCAGCCATCATCCTTGTTACTATATATACCAGCCATCATCCCTGTTACTATATATACCTGCCGTCATCCCTGTTACTATATATACCTGCCGGCATCCCTGTTACTATATATACCAGCCATCATCCGTTACTATATATACCAGCCATCATCCCTGTTACTATATATACCAGCCATCATCCCTGTTACTGTATATACCTGCCATCATCCCTGTTACTATATATACCTGCCATCATCCCTGTTACTATATATACCTGCCATCATCCCTGTTACTATATATACCAGCCATCATCCATGTTACTGTATATACCTGCCATCATCCCTGTTACTATATATACCAGCCATCATCCCTGTTACTATATATACCAGCCATCATCCTTGTTACTATATATACCAGCCATCATCCCTGTTACTGTATATACCAGCCATCATCCCTGGTACTATATATACACCTGCTAGCATCCCCGTTACTATATATACCAGCCATCATCCCCGTTACTATATATACCAGCCATCATCCCCGTTACTATATATACCAGCCATCATCCCCGTTACTATATATACACCAGCCATCATCCCCGTTACTATATATACCTGCCATCATCCCCGTTACTATATATACCAGCCATCATCCCCGTTACTATATATACCTGCCATCATCCCCGTTACTATATATACCAGTCATCATCCCCGTTACTATATATACCAGCCATCATCCATGGTACTATATATACCAGCCATCATCCCTGTTACTATATATACCTGTCATCATCCCTGTTACTATATATACACCTGCCATCATCCCTGTTACTATATATACCAGTCATCATCCCTGTTACTATATATACCTGCCATCATCCGTTACTATATATCAGCCATCATCCCTGTTACTATATATACCAGCCATCATCCCTGTTACTATATATACCAGCCATCATCCCTGTTACTATATATACCTGCCATCATCCCTGTTACTATATATACCTGCCATCATCCTCGTTACTATATATACCAGCCATCATCCCTGTTACTATATATACCTGCCATCATCCCTGTTACTATATATACCAGCCATCATCCCTGTTACTATATATACCTGTCATCATCCGTTACTATATATACCTGCCATCATCCCTGTTACTATATATACCTGCCATCATCCCTGTTACTATATATACCAGCCATCATCCCTGTTACTATATATACCTGCCATCATCCCTGTTACTATATATACCAGCCATCATCCCTGTTACTATATATACCAGCCATCATCCCTGTTACTATATATACCTGCCATTATCCCCGTTACTATATATACCTGCCATCATCCCTGTTACTATATACACCAGCCATCATCCCTGTTACTATATATACCTGCCATCATCCTCGTTACTATATATACCAGCCATCATCCCTGTTACTATATATACCTGCCATCATCCCTGTTACTATATATACCAGCCATCATCCCTGTTACTATATATACCTGTCATCATCCGTTACTATATATACCTGCCATCATCCCTGTTACTATATATACCTGCCATCATCCCTGTTACTATATATACCAGCCATCATCCCTGTTACTATATATACCAGCCATCATCCCCGTTACTATATATACCAGCCATCATCCCCGTTACTATATATACCTGCCATTATCCCCGTTACTATATATACCTGCCATCATCCCCGTTACTATATATACCAGTCATCATCCCCGTTACTATATATACCAGCCATCATCCATGGTACTATATATACCAGCCATCATCCCTGTTACTATATATACCTGTCATCATCCCTGTTACTATATATACACCTGCCATCATCCCTGTTACTATATATACCAGCCATCATCCCTGTTACTATATATACCTGCCATCATCCCTGTTACTATATATACCTGCCATCATCCGTTACTATATATCAGCCATCATCCCTGTTACTATATATACCAGCCATCATCCCTGTTACTATATATACCAGCCATCATCCCTGTTACTATATATACCTGCCATCATCCCTGTTACTATATATACCTGCCATCATCCCTGTTACTATATATACCTGCCATCATCCTCGTTACTATATATACCAGCCATCATCCCTGTTACTATATATACCTGCCATCATCCCTGTTACTATATATACCAGCCATCATCCCTGTTACTATATATACCTGTCATCATCCGTTACTATATATACCTGCCATCATCCCTGTTACTATATATACCTGCCATCATCCCTGTTACTATATATACCAGCCATCATCCCTGTTACTATATATACCTGCCATCATCCCTGTTACTATATATACCAGCCATCATCCCTGTTACTATATATACCAGCCATCATCCCTGTTACTATATATACCTGCCATTATCCCCGTTACTATATATACCTGCCATCATCCCTGTTACTATATATACCAGCCATCATCCCTGTTACTATATATACCTGCCATCATCCCTGTTACTATATATACCAGCCACCATCCCTGTTACTATATATACCTGCCATTATCCCCGTTACTATATATACCTGCCATCATCCCCGTTATTATATATACCAGCCATCATCCCCGTTACTATATATACCAGCCATCATCCCCGTTACTATATATACCAGCCATCATCCCTGTTACTATATATACCAGCCATCATCCCTGTTACTATATATACCAGCCATCATCCCTGTTACTATATATACCTGCCATCATCCCCGTTACTGTATATACCTGCCATCATCCCTGTTACTATATATACCAGCCATCATCCCTGTTACTGTATATACCAGCCATCATCCCTGTTACTATATATACCTGCCATCATCCCTGTTACTATATATACCTGCCATCATCCCTGTTACTATATATACCAGCCATCATCCGTTACTATATATATACCTGCCATCATCCCTGTTACTATATATACCAGCCATCATCCCTGTTACTATATATACCAGCCATCATCCCTGTTACTATATATACCGGCCATCATCCGTTACTATATATACCTGCCATCATCCCTGTTACTATATATACACCTGCCATCATCCCTGTTACTATATATACCAGCCATCATCCCTGTTACTATATATACCAGCCATCATCCCTGTTACTATATACACCAGCCATCATCCCTGTTACTATATATACCAGCCATCATCCCTGTTACTATATATACCTGCCATCATCCCTGTTACTATATATACCTGCCATCATCCCTGTTACTATAAATACCTGCCATCATCCCTGTTACTATAAATACCAGCCTTCATCCCTGTTACTATATATGTATATATAGGGATGATGGCTACTATATATACCTGCCATCATCCCTGTTACTATATATACCTGCCATCATCCCTGTTACTATATATGTATATATAGGGATGATGGCTACTATATATACCTGCCATCATCCCTGTTACTATATATACCTGCCATCATCCCCGTTACTATATATACCAGCCATCATCCCTGTTACTATATATACCTGCCATCATCCCTGTTACTATATATACCAGCCATCATCCCTGTTACTATATATACCTGCCATCATCCCTGTTACTATATATACCTGCCATCATCCCTGTTACTATATATACCTGCCATCATCCCTGTTACTATATATACCTGCCATCATCCCTGTTACTATATATACCTGCCATCATCCCTGTTACTATATATACCTGCCATCATCCCTGTTACTATATACACCAGCCATCATCCCTGTTACTATATATACCAGCCATCATCCCTGTTACTATATATACCAGCCATCATCCCTGTTACTATATATACCTGCCATCATCCCTGTTACTATATATACCTGCCATCATCCCTGTTACTATATATACCTGCCATCATCCCTGTTACTATATATACCTGCCATCATCCCTGTTACTATATATACCAGCCATCATCCCTGTTACTATATATACCAGCCGTCATCCCTGTTACTATATATACCTGCCGTCATCCCTGTTACTATATACACCAGCCATCATCCCTGTTACTATATATACCAGCCATCATCCCTGTTACTATATATACCTGCCATCATCCCTGTTACTATATATACCTGCCATCATCCGTTACTATATATACCAGCCATCATCCCTGTTACTATATATACCAGCCATCATCCCTGTTACTATATATACCAGCCATCATCCCTGTTACTATAAATACCTGCCATCATCCCTGTTACTATATATGTATATATAGGGATGATGGCTACTATATATACCTGCCATCATCCCTGTTACTATATATACCAGCCATCATCCCTGTTACTATATATACCAGCCATCATCCCTGTTACTATATACACCAGCCATCATCCCTGTTACTATATATACCAGCCATCATCCCTGTTACTATATATACCTGCCATCATCCCTGTTACTATAAATACCTGCCATCATCCCTGTTACTATAAATACCAGCCATCATCCCTGTTACTATATATGTATATATAGGGATGATGGCTACTATATATACCTGCCATCATCCCTGTTACTATATATACCTGCCATCATCCCTGTTACTATATATGTATATATAGGGATGATGGCTACTATATATACCTGCCATCATCCCTGTTACTATATATACCTGCCATCATCCCCGTTACTATATATACCAGCCATCATCCCTGTTACTATATATACCTGCCATCATCCCTGTTACTATATATACCAGCCATCATCCCTGTTACTATATATACCTGCCATCATCCCTGTTACTATATATACCTGCCATCATCCCTGTTACTATATATACCTGCCATCATCCCTGTTACTATATATACCAGCCATCATCCCTGTTACTATATATACCAGCCATCATCCTTGTTACTATATATACCAGCCATCATCCCTGTTACTGTATATACCAGCCATCATCCCTGGTACTATATATACCTGCTAGCATCCCCGTTACTATATATACCAGCCATCATCCCCGTTACTATATATACCAGCCATCATCCCCGTTACTATATATACCAGCCATCATCCCCGTTACTATATATACACCAGCCATCATCCCCGTTACTATATATACCTGCCATCATCCCCGTTACTATATATACCAGCCATCATCCCCGTTACTATATATACCTGCCATCATCCCCGTTACTATATATACCAGTCATCATCCCCGTTACTATATATACCAGCCATCATCCATGGTACTATATATACCAGCCATCATCCCTGTTACTATATAAACCTGTCATCATCCCTGTTACTATATATACACCTGCCATCATCCCTGTTACTATATATACCAGTCATCATCCCTGTTACTATATATACCTGCCATCATCCGTTACTATATATCAGCCATCATCCCTGTTACTATATATACCAGCCATCATCCCTGTTACTATATATACCAGCCATCATCCCTGTTACTATATATACCTGCCATCATCCCTGTTACTATATATACCTGCCATCATCCTCGTTACTATATATACCAGCCATCATCCCTGTTACTATATATACCAGCCATCATCCCTGTTACTATATATACCTGTCATCATCCGTTACTATATATACCTGCCATCATCCCTGTTACTATATATACCTGCCATCATCCCTGTTACTATATATACCAGCCATCATCCCTGTTACTATATATACCTGCCATCATCCCTGTTACTATATATACCAGCCATCATCCCTGTTACTATATATACCAGCCATCATCCCTGTTACTATATTTACCTGCCATTATCCCCGTTACTATATATACCTGCCATCATCCCTGTTACTATATACACCAGCCATCATCCCTGTTACTATATATACCTGCCATCATCCTCGTTACTTTATATACCAGCCATCATCCCTGTTACTATATATACCTGCCATCATCCCTGTTACTATATATACCAGCCATCATCCCTGTTACTATATATACCTGTCATCATCCGTTACTATATATACCTGCCATCATCCCTGTTACTATATATACCTGCCATCATCCCTGTTACTATATATACCAGCCATCATCCCTGTTACTATATATACCTGCCATCATCCCTGTTACTATATATACCAGCCATCATCCCTGTTACTATATATACCAGCCATCATCCCTGTTACTATATATACCTGCCATTATCCCCGTTACTATATATACCTGCCATCATCCCTGTTACTATATACACCAGCCATCATCCCTGTTACTATATATACCAGCCATCATCCCTGTTACTATATATACCAGCCATCATCCCTGTTACTATATATATACCAGCCATCATCCCTGTTACTATATATACCTGCCATCATCCCTGTTACTATATATACCAGCCATCATCCCTGTTACTATATATACCAGCCATCATCCCTGTTATTATATATACCAGCCATCATCCCTGTTACTATATATACCTGCCATCATCCCTGTTACTATATACACCAGCCATCATCCCTGTTACTATATATACCAGCCATCATCCCTGTTACTATATATACCTGCCATCATCCCTGTTACTATATATACCTGCCGTCATCCCTGTTACTATATATACCTGCCATCATCCCTGTTACTATATATACCAGCCATCATCCGTTACTATATATACCAGCCATCATCCCTGTTACTATATATACCAGCCATCATCCCTGTTACTATATATACCTGCCATCATCCCTGTTACTATATATACCAGCCATCATCCCTGTTACTATATATATACCAGCCATCATCCCTGTTACTATATATACCTGCCATCATCCCTGTTACTATATATACCTGCCATCATCCCTGTTACTATATATACCAGCCATCATCCATGTTACTGTATATACCTGCCATCATCCCTGTTACTATATATACCAGCCATCATCCCTGTTACTATATATACCAGCCATCATCCTTGTTACTATATATACCAGCCATCATCCCTGTTACTGTATATACCAGCCATCATCCCTGGTACTATATATACCTGCTATCATCCCCGTTACTATATATACCAGCCATCATCCCCGTTACTATATATACCAGCCATCATCCCCGTTACTATATATACCAGCCATCATCCCCGTTACTATATATACACCAGCCATCATCCCCGTTACTATATATACCTGCCATCATCCCCGTTACTATATATACCAGCCATCATCCCCGTTACTATATATACCAGCCATCATCCCCGTTACTATATATACCTGCCATTATCCCCGTTACTATATAGACCTGCCATCATCCCCGTTACTATATATACCAGTCATCATCCCCGTTACTATATATACCAGCCATCATCCATGGTACTATATATACCAGCCATCATCCCTGTTACTATATATACCTGTCATCATCCCTGTTACTATATATACACCTGCCATCATCCCTGTTACTATATATACCAGCCATCATCCCTGTTACTATATATACCAGCCATCATCCCTGTTACTATATATACCTGTCATCATCCGTTACTATATATACCTGCCATCATCCCTGTTACTATATATACCTGCCATCATCCCTGTTACTATATATACCAGCCATCATCCCTGTTACTATATATACCTGCCATCATCCCTGTTACTATATATACCAGCCATCATCCCTGTTACTATATATACCAGCCATCATCCCTGTTACTATATATACCTGCCATTATCCCCGTTACTATATATACCTGCCATCATCCCTGTTACTATATATACCAGCCATCATCCCTGTTACTATATATACCTGCCATCATCCCTGTTACTATATATACCAGCCATCATCCCTGTTACTATATATACCTGCCATTATCCCCGTTACTATATATACCTGCCATCATCCCCGTTATTATATATACCAGCCATCATCCCCGTTACTATATATACCAGCCATCATCCCCGTTACTATATATACCAGCCATCATCCCTGTTACTATATATACCAGCCATCATCCCTGTTACTATATATACCTGCCATCATCCCTGTTACTGTATATACCTGCCATCATCCCTGTTACTATATATACCAGCCATCATCCCTGTTACTGTATATACCAGCCATCATCCCTGTTACTATATATACCTGCCATCATCCCTGTTACTATATATACCTGCCATCATCCCTGTTACTATATATACCAGCCATCATCCCTGTTACTATATATACCTGCCATCATCCCTGTTACTATATATACCTGCCGTCATCCCTGTTACTATATATACCTGCCGTCATCCCTGTTACTATATATACCAGCCATCATCCGTTACTATATATACCAGCCATCATCCCTGTTACTATATATACCAGCCATCATCCCTGTTACTATATATACCTGCCATCATCCCTGTTACTATATATACCAGCCATCATCCCTGTTACTATATATATACCAGCCATCATCCCTGTTACTATATATACCTGCCATCATCCCTGTTACTATATATACCTGCCATCATCCCTGTTACTATATATACCAGCCATCATCCATGTTACTGTATATACCTGCCATCATCCCTGTTACTATATATACCAGCCATCATCCCTGTTACTATATATACCAGCCATCATCCTTGTTACTATATATACCAGCCATCATCCCTGTTACTGTATATACCAGCCATCATCCCTGGTACTATATATACCTGCTATCATCCCCGTTACTATATATACCAGCCATCATCCCCGTTACTATATATACCAGCCATCATCCCCGTTACTATATATACCAGCCATCATCCCCGTTACTATATATACACCAGCCATCATCCCCGTTACTATATATACCTGCCATCATCCCCGTTACTATATATACCAGCCATCATCCCCGTTACTATATATACCAGCCATCATCCCCGTTACTATATATACCTGCCATTATCCCCGTTACTATATATACCTGCCATCATCCCCGTTACTATATATACCAGTCATCATCCCCGTTACTATATATACCAGCCATCATCCATGGTACTATATATACCAGCCATCATCCCTGTTACTATATATACCTGTCATCATCCCTGTTACTATATATACACCTGCCATCATCCCTGTTACTATATATACCAGCCATCATCCCTGTTACTA
>NW_027462990.1:0-22412 GCF_050947455.1 Rhinoderma darwinii
CCTGGATATTACTGCACCCCTAACCCTATTATATATATGATGTGTATCCTGGATATTACTGCTCCCCTAACCCTATTATATATATGATCGTGTATCCTGGATATTACTGCACCCCTAACCCTATTATATATATGATCGTGTATCCTGGATATTACTGCACCCCTAACCCTATTATATATATGATCCTGTATCCTGGATATTACTGCACCCCTAACCCTATTATATATATGATCATGTATCCTGGATATTACTGCACCCCTAACCCTATTATATATATGACGTGTATCCTGGATATTACTGCACCCCTAACCCTATTATATATATGATCCTGTATCCTGGATATTACTGCACCCCTAACCCTATTATATATATGATCATGTATCCTGGATATTACTGCACCCCTAACCCTATTATATATATGATGTGTATCCTGGATATTACTGCTCCCCTAACCCTATTATATATATGATCGTGTATCCTGGATATTACTGCACCCCTAACCCTATTATATATATGATCATGTATCCTGGATATTACTGCTCCCCTAACCCTATTATATATATGATCCTGTATCCTGGATATTACTGCACCCCTAACCCTATTATATATATGATCCTGTATCCTGGATATTACTGCACCCCTAACCCTATTATATATATGATCATGTATCCTGGATATTACTGCACCCCTAACCCTATTATATATATGACGTGTATCCTGGATATTACTGCACCCCTAACCCTATTATATATATGATCATGTATCCTGGATATTACTGCACCCCTAACCCTATTATATATATGATCCTGTATCCTGGATATTACTGCACCCCTAACCCTATTATATATATGATGTGTATCCTGGATATTACTGCACCCCTAACCCTATTATATATATGATCGTGTATCCTGGATATTACTGCACCCCTAACCCTATTATATATATGATCGTGTATCCTGGATATTACTGCACCCCTAACCCTATTATATATATGATCGTGTATCCTGGATATTACTGCACCCCTAACCCTATTATATATATGATCCTGTATCCTGGATATTACTGCTCCCCTAACCCTATTATATATATGATCCTGTATCCTGGATATTACTGCTCCCCTAACCCTATTATATATATGATCCTGTATCCTGTATATTACTGCACCCCTAACCCTATTATATATATGATCCTGTATCCTGGATATTACTGCTCCCCTAACCCTATTATATATATGATCCTGTATCCTGGATATTACTGCACCCCTAACCCTATTATATATATGATCGTGTATCCTGGATATTACTGCACCCCTAACCCTATTATATATATGATCCTGTATCCTGGATATTACTGCTCCCCTAACCCTATTATATATATGATCATGTATCCTGGATATTACTGCTCCCCTAACCCTATTATATATATGATCCTGTATCCTGGATATTACTGCACCCCTAACCCTATTATATATATGATCGTGTATCCTGGATATTACTGCTCCCCTAACCCTATTATATATATGATCGTGTATCCTGGATATTACTGCACCCCTAACCCTATTATATATATGACGTGTATCCTGGATATTACTGCACCCCTAACCCTATTATATATATGATCCTGTATCCTGGATATTACTGCACCCCTAACCCTATTATATATATGATGTGTATCCTGGATATTACTGCTCCCCTAACCCTATTATATATATGATCCTCTATCCTGGATATTACTGCACCCCTAACCCTATTATATATATGATCCTGTATCCTGGATATTACTGCACCCCTAACCCTATTATATATATGATCCTGTATCCTGGATATTACTGCACCCCTAACCCTATTATATATATGATCATGTATCCTGGATATTACTGCACCCCTAACCCTATTATATATATGACGTGTATCCTGGATATTACTGCACCCCTAACCCTATTATATATATGATCATGTATCCTGGATATTACTGCTCCCCTAACCCTATTATATATATGATCCTCTATCCTGGATATTACTGCACCCCTAACCCTATTATATATATGATCGTGTATCCTGGATATTACTGCACCCCTAACCCTATTATATATATGACGTGTATCCTGGATATTACTGCTCCCCTAACCCTATTATATATATGATCATGTATCCTGGATATTACTGCTCCCCTAACCCTATTATATATATGATCGTGTATCCTGGATATTACTGCACCCCTAACCCTATTATATATATGATCGTGTATCCTGGATATTACTGCACCCCTAACCCTATTATATATATGATGTGTATCCTGGATATTACTGCACCCCTAACCCTATTATATATATGATCGTGTATCCTGGATATTACTGCTCCCCTAACCCTATTATATATATGATCCTCTATCCTGGATATTACTGCACCCCTAACCCTATTATATATATGATCGTGTATCCTGGATATTACTGCACCCCTAACCCTATTATATATATGATCATGTATCTTGGATATTACTGCACCCCTAACCCTATTATATATATGATCATGTATCCTGGATATTACTGCACCCCTAACCCTATTATATATATGATCCTGTATCCTGGATATTACTGCTCCCCTAACCCTATTATATATATGATCATGTATCCTGGATATTACTGCACCCCTAACCCTATTATATATATGATCATGTATCCTGGATATTACTGCTCCCCTAACCCTATTATATATATGATGTGTATCCTGGATATTACTGCACCCCTAACCCTATTATATATATGATCGTGTATCCTGGATATTACTGCACCCCTAACCCTATTATATATATGATCGTGTATCCTGGATATTACTGCTCCCCTAACCCTATTATATATATGATCCTGTATCCTGGATATTACTGCACCCCTAACCCTATTATATATATGATCATGTATCCTGGATATTACTGCTCCCCTAACCCTATTATATATATGATCCTCTATCCTGGATATTACTGCACCCCTAACCCTATTATATATATGATCGTGTATCCTGGATATTACTGCACCCCTAACCCTATTATATATATGATCCTCTATCCTGGATATTACTGCACCCCTAACCCTATTATATATATGATCATGTATCTTGGATATTACTGCACCCCTAACCCTATTATATATATGATCGTGTATCCTGGATATTACTGCACCCCTAACCCTATTATATATATGATCCTCTATCCTGGATATTACTGCACCCCTAACCCTATTATATATATGATCGTGTATCCTGGATATTACTGCACCCCTAACCCTATTATATATATGATCGTGTATCCTGGATATTACTGCACCCCTAACCCTATTATATATATGATCCTCTATCCTGGATATTACTGCACCCCTAACCCTATTATATATATGATCGTGTATCCTGGATATTACTGCACCCCTAACCCTATTATATATATGATCATGTATCCTGGATATTACTGCACCCCTAACCCTATTATATATATGATCGTGTATCCTGGATATTACTGCTCCCCTAACCCTATTATATATATGATGTGTATCCTGGATATTACTGCACCCCTAACCCTATTATATATATGATCATGTATCCTGGATATTACTGCTCCCCTAACCCTATTATATATATGATCGTGTATCCTGGATATTACTGCACCCCTAACCCTATTATATATATGATCCTGTATCCTGGATATTACTGCACCCCTAACCCTATTATATATATGATCGTGTATCCTGGATATTACTGCACCCCTAACCCTATTATATATATGATCCTGTATCCTGGATATTACTGCTCCCCTAACCCTATTATATATATGATCGTGTATCCTGGATATTACTGCACCCCTAACCCTATTATATATATGATCGTGTATCCTGGATATTACTGCACCCCTAACCCTATTATATATATGATCGTGTATCCTGGATATTACTGCACCCCTAACCCTATTATATATATGATCGTGTATCCTGGATATTACTGCTCCCCTAACCCTATTATATATATGATCATGTATCCTGGATATTACTGCACCCCTAACCCTATTATATATATGATCGTGTATCCTGGATATTACTGCACCCCTAACCCTATTATATATATGATCATGTATCCTGGATATTACTGCTCCCCTAACCCTATTATATATATGATCCTGTATCCTGGATATTACTGCACCCCTAACCCTATTATATATATGATCGTGTATCCTGGATATTACTGCTCCCCTAACCCTATTATATATATGATCCTGTATCCTGGATATTACTGCACCCCTAACCCTATTATATATATGATCATGTATCCTGGATATTACTTCTCCCCTAACCCTATTATATATATGATCATGTATCCTGGATATTACTGCTCCCCTAACCCTATTATATATATGATCGTGTATCCTGGATATTACTGCACCCCTAACCCTATTATATATATGATCGTGTATCCTGGATATTACTGCTACCCCTAACCCTATTATATATATGATCGTGTATCCTGGATATTACTGCTCCCCTAACCCTATTATATATATGATGTGTATCCTGGATATTACTGCACCCCTAACCCTATTATATATATGATCCTGTATCCTGGATATTACTGCACCCCTAACCCTTTTATATATATGATCATGTATCCTGGATATTACTGCACCCCTAACCCTATTATATATATGATCCTGTATCCTGGATATTACTGCACCCCTAACCCTATTATATATATGACGTGTATCCTGGATATTACTGCTCCCCTAACCCTATTATATATATGATCCTGTATCCTGGATATTACTGCTCCCCTAACCCTATTATATATATGATCGTGTATCCTGGATATTACTGCACCCCTAACCCTATTATATATATGATCGTGTATCCTGGATATTACTGCTCCCCTAACCCTATTATATATATGATCGTGTATCCTGGATATTACTGCTCTCCTAACCCTATTATATATATGATCGTGTATCCTGGATATTACTGCTCCCCTAACCCTATTATATATATGATCCTGTATCCTGGATATTACTGCTCCCCTAACCCTATTATATATATGATCATGTATCCTGGATATTACTGCTCCCCTAACCCTATTATATATATGACGTGTATCCTGGATATTACTGCTCCCCTAACCCTATTATATATATGATCGTGTATCCTGGATATTACTGCTCCCCTAACCCTATTATATATATGATCCTGTATCCTGGATATTACTGCTCCCCTAACCCTATTATATATATGATCATGTATCCTGGATATTACTGCTCCCCTAACCCTATTATATATATGATCGTGTATCCTGGATATTACTGCTCCCCTAACCCTATTATATATATGATCGTGTATCCTGGATATTACTGCACCCCTAACCCTATTATATATATGATCGTGTATCCTGGATATTACTGCTCCCCTAACCCTATTATATATATGATCCTGTATCCTGGATATTACTGCACCCCTAACCCTATTATATATATGATCATGTATCCTGGATATTACTGCACCCCTAACCCTATTATATATATGATCGTGTATCCTGGATATTACTTCTCCCCTAACCCTATTATATATATGATCGTGTATCCTGGATATTACTGCTCCCCTAACCCTATTATATATATGATCGTGTATCCTGGATATTACTGCACCCCTAACCCTATTATATATATGATCCTGTATCCTGGATATTACTGCTCCCCTAACCCTATTATATATATGATCGTGTATCCTGGATATTACTGCACCCCTAACCCTATTATATATATGATCGTGTATCCTGGATATTACTGCTCCCCTAACCCTATTATATATATGATCGTGTATCCTGGATATTACTGCACCCCTAACCCTATTATATATATGATCCTGTATCCTGGATATTACTGCTCCCCTAACCCTATTATATATATGATGTGTATCCTGGATATTACTGCACCCCTAACCCTATTATATATATGATCCTGTATCCTGGATATTACTGCTCCCCTAACCCTATTATATATATGATCGTGTATCCTGGATATTACTGCTCCCCTAACCCTATTATATATATGATCGTGTATCCTGGATATTACTGCTCCCCTAACCCTATTATATATATGACGTGTATCCTGGATATTACTGCACCCCTAACCCTATTATATATATGATCCTGTATCCTGGATATTACTGCACTCCTAACCCTATTATATATATGATCATGTATCCTGGATATTACTGCACCCCTAACCCTATTATATATATGATCGTGGCATCCTGGATATTACTGCACCCCTAACCCTATTATATATATGATCGTGTATCCTGGATATTACTGCTCCCCTAACCCTATTATATATATGATCCTGTATCCTGGATATTACTGCACCCCTAACCCTATTATATATATGATCGTGTATCCTGGATATTACTGCTCCCCTAACCCTATTATATATATGATCCTGTATCCTGGATATTACTGCACCCCTAACCCTATTATATATATGATCGTGTATCCTGGATATTACTGCTCCCCTAACCCTATTATATATATGATCCTCTATCCTGGATATTACTGCTCCCCTAACCCTATTATATATATGATCCTGTATCCTGGATATTACTGCTCCCCTAACCCTATTATATATATGATCGTGTATCCTGGATATTACTGCTCCCCTAACCCTATTATATATATGATCGTGTATCCTGGATATTACTGCTCCCCTAACCCTATTATATATATGATCCTGTATCCTGGATATTACTGCACCCCTAACCCTATTATATATATGACGTGTATCCTGGATATTACTGCTCCCCTAACCCTATTATATATATGATCCTGTATCCTGGATATTACTGCTCCCCTAACCCTATTATATATATGATCCTGTATCCTGGATATTACTGCACCCCTAACCCTATTATATATATGACGTGTATCCTGGATATTACTGCTCCCCTAACCCTATTATATATATGATCCTCTATCCTGGATATTACTGCACCCCTAACCCTATTATATATATGATCGTGTATCCTGGATATTACTGCTCCCCTAACCCTATTATATATATGATCATGTATCCTGGATATTACTGCTCCCCTAACCCTATTATATATATGATCCTCTATCCTGGATATTACTGCACCCCTAACCCTATTATATATATGATCCTCTATCCTGGATATTACTGCACCCCTAACCCTATTATATATATGATCGTGTATCCTGGATATTACTGCTCCCCTAACCCTATTATATATATGATGTGTATCCTGGATATTACTGCACCCCTAACCCTATTATATATATGATGTGTATCCTGGATATTACTGCACCCCTAACCCTATTATATATATGACGTGTATCCTGGATATTACTGCTCCCCTAACCCTATTATATATATGATGTGTATCCTGGATATTACTGCTCCCCTAACCCTATTATATATATGACGTGTATCCTGGATATTACTGCTCCCCTAACCCTATTATATATATGACGTGTATCCTGGATATTACTGCTCCCCTAACCCTATTATATATATGATCATGTATCCTGGATATTACTGCACCCCTAGCCCTATTATATATATGATCGTGTATCCTGGATATTACTGCACCCCTAACCCTATTATATATATGATCATGTATCCTGGATATTACTGCTCCCCTAACCCTATTATATATATGATCCTGTATCCTGGATATTACTGCACCCCTAACCCTATTATATATATGATCGTGTATCCTGGATATTACTGCTCCCCTAACCCTATTATATATATGATGTGTATCCTGGATATTACTGCACCCCTAACCCTATTATATATATGATGTGTATCCTGGATATTACTGCACCCCTAACCCTATTATATATATGACGTGTATCCTGGATATTACTGCTCCCCTAACCCTATTATATATATGATGTGTATCCTGGATATTACTGCTCCCCTAACCCTATTATATATATGACGTGTATCCTGGATATTACTGCTCCCCTAACCCTATTATATATATGATCCTGTATCCTGGATATTACTGCACCCCTAACCCTATTATATATATGATCATGTATCCTGGATATTACTGCTCCCCTAACCCTATTATATATATGATCCTGTATCCTGGATATTACTGCACCCCTAACCCTATTATATATATGATCCTCTATCCTGGATATTACTGCACCCCTAACCCTATTATATATATGATCCTGTATCCTGGATATTACTGCACCCCTAACCCTTTTATATATATGATCATGTATCCTGGATATTACTGCACCCCTAACCCTATTATATATATGATCCTGTATCCTGGATATTACTGCACCCCTAACCCTATTATATATATGACGTGTATCCTGGATATTACTGCTCCCCTAACCCTATTATATATATGATCCTGTATCCTGGATATTACTGCTCCCCTAACCCTATTATATATATGACGTGTATCCTGGATATTACTGCACCCCTAACCCTATTATATATATGACGTGTATCCTGGATATTACTGCTCCCCTAACCCTATTATATATATGACGTGTATCCTGGATATTACTGCTCTCCTAACCCTATTATATATATGACGTGTATCCTGGATATTACTGCACCCCTAACCCTATTATATATATGATCGTGTATCCTGGATATTACTGCTCCCCTAACCCTATTATATATATGATCCTGTATCCTGGATATTACTGCTCCCCTAACCCTATTATATATATGATCCTGTATCCTGGATATTACTGCACCCCTAACCCTATTATATATATGATCATGTATCCTGGATATTACTGCACCCCTAACCCTATTATATATATGATCGTGTATCCTGGATATTACTGCACCCCTAACCCTATTATATATATGATCGTGTATCCTGGATATTACTGCACCCCTAACCCTATTATATATATGATCCTGTATCCTGGATATTACTGCTCCCCTAACCCTATTATATATATGATCGTGTATCCTGGATATTACTGCACCCCTAACCCTATTATATATATGATCGTGTATCCTGGATATTACTGCTCCCCTAACCCTATTATATATATGATCGTGTATCCTGGATATTACTGCACCCCTAACCCTATTATATATATGATCCTGTATCCTGGATATTACTGCTCCCCTAACCCTATTATATATATGATCGTGGCATCCTGGATATTACTGCACCCCTAACCCTATTATATATATGATCCTGTATCCTGGATATTACTGCTCCCCTAACCCTATTATATATATGATGTGTATCCTGGATATTACTGCTCCCCTAACCCTATTATATATATGATCCTGTATCCTGGATATTACTGCTCCCCTAACCCTATTATATATATGATCCTGTATCCTGGATATTACTGCTCCCCTAACCCTATTATATATATGATGTGTATCCTGGATATTACTGCACCCCTAACCCTATTATATATATGATCCTGTATCCTGGATATTACTGCACCCCTAACCCTATTATATATATGATCGTGTATCCTGGATATTACTGCTCCCCTAACCCTATTATATATATGATCATGTATCCTGGATATTACTGCTCCCCTAACCCTATTATATATATGACGTGTATCCTGGATATTACTGCACCCCTAACCCTATTATATATATGATCCTGTATCCTGGATATTACTGCACTCCTAACCCTATTATATATATGATCATGTATCCTGGATATTACTGCACCCCTAACCCTATTATATATATGATCGTGGCATCCTGGATATTACTGCACCCCTAACCCTATTATATATATGATCGTGTATCCTGGATATTACTGCTCCCCTAACCCTATTATATATATGATCCTGTATCCTGGATATTACTGCACCCCTAACCCTATTATATATATGATCATGTATCCTGGATATTACTGCTCCCCTAACCCTATTATATATATGATCCTGTATCCTGGATATTACTGCACCCCTAACCCTATTATATATATGACGTGTATCCTGGATATTACTGCTCCCCTAACCCTATTATATATATGATCGTGTATCCTGGATATTACTGCTCCCCTAACCCTATTATATATATGATCATGTATCCTGGATATTACTGCTCCCCTAACCCTATTATATATATGATCGTGTATCCTGGATATTACTGCACCCCTAACCCTATTATATATATGACGTGTATCCTGGATATTACTGCTCCCCTAACCCTATTATATATATGATCCTCTATCCTGGATATTACTGCACCCCTAACCCTATTATATATATGATCGTGTATCCTGGATATTACTGCTCCCCTAACCCTATTATATATATGATCATGTATCCTGGATATTACTGCACCCCTAACCCTATTATATATATGACGTGTATCCTGGATATTACTGCACCCCTAACCCTATTATATATATGATCCTGTATCCTGGATATTACTGCACCCCTAACCCTATTATATATATGATCGTGTATCCTGGATATTACTGCTCCCCTAACCCTATTATATATATGATCCTCTATCCTGGATATTACTGCACCCTAACCCTATTATATATATGATCATGTATCCTGGATATTACTGCTCCCCTAACCCTATTATATATATGATCGTGTATCCTGGATATTACTGCACCCCTAACCCTATTATATATATATGATCGTGTATCCTGGATATTACTGCACCCCTAACCCTATTATATATATGATCCTGTATCCTGGATATTACTGCTCCCCTAACCCTATTATATATATGATCCTGTATCCTGGATATTACTGCACCCCTAACCCTATTATATATATGATCGTGTATCCTGGATATTACTGCTCCCCTAACCCTATTATATATATGACGTGTATCCTGGATATTACTGCACCCCTAACCCTATTATATATATGATCCTGTATCCTGGATATTACTGCTCCCCTAACCCTATTATATATATGATCCTCTATCCTGGATATTACTGCACCCCTAACCCTATTATATATATGATCCTGTATCCTGGATATTACTGCACCCCTAACCCTATTATATATATGACGTGTATCCTGGATATTACTGCACCCCTAACCCTATTATATATATGATCATGTATCCTGGATATTACTGCACCCCTAACCCTATTATATATATGATGTGTATCCTGGATATTACTGCACCCCTAACCCTATTATATATATGATCCTGTATCCTGGATATTACTGCACCCCTAACCCTATTATATATATGATCGTGTATCCTGGATATTACTGCACCCCTAACCCTATTATATATATGATCCTGTATCCTGGATATTACTGCTCCCCTAACCCTATTATATATATGATCCTGTATCCTGGATATTACTGCACCCCTAACCCTATTATATATATGATCATGTATCCTGGATATTACTGCACCCCTAACCCTATTATATATATGATGTGTATCCTGGATATTACTGCACCCCTAACCCTATTATATATATGATCATGTATCCTGGATATTACTGCTCCCCTAACCCTATTATATATATGACGTGTATCCTGGATATTACTGCACCCCTAACCCTATTATATATATGATCGTGTATCCTGGATATTACTGCTCCCCTAACCCTATTATATATATGATCGTGTATCCTGGATATTACTGCACCCCTAACCCTATTATATATATGATCCTGTATCCTGGATATTACTGCACCCCTAACCCTATTATATATATGACGTGTATCCTGGATATTACTGCACCCCTAACCCTATTATATATATGATCGTGTATCCTGGATATTACTGCTCCCCTAACCCTATTATATATATGACGTGTATCCTGGATATTACTGCACCCCTAACCCTATTATATATATGATCCTGTATCCTGGATATTACTGCTCCCCTAACCCTATTATATATATGATCGTGTATCCTGGATATTACTGCACCCCTAACCCTATTATATATATGATCCTGTATCCTGGATATTACTGCTCCCCTAACCCTATTATATATATGATCGTGTATCCTGGATATTACTGCACCCCTAACCCTATTATATATATGATCCTGTATCCTGGATATTACTGCTCCCCTAACCCTATTATATATATGATCGTGTATCCTGGATATTACTGCACCCCTAACCCTATTATATATATGATCCTGTATCCTGGATATTACTGCTCCCCTAACCCTATTATATATATGATCATGTATCCTGGATATTACTGCTCCCCTAACCCTATTATATATATGACGTGTATCCTGGATATTACTGCTCCCCTAACCCTATTATATATATGATCCTGTATCCTGGATATTACTGCACCCCTAACCCTATTATATATATGATCATGTATCCTGGATATTACTGCTCCCCTAACCCTATTATATATATGATCATGTATCCTGGATATTACTGCACCCCTAACCCTATTATATATATGATCCTGTATCCTGGATATTACTGCACCCCTAACCCTATTATATATATGATCCTGTATCCTGGATATTACTGCACCCCTAACCCTATTATATATATGATGTGTATCCTGGATATTACTGCACCCCTAACCCTATTATATATATGATCCTGTATCCTGGATATTACTGCTCCCCTAACCCTATTATATATATGATCCTCTATCCTGGATATTACTGCACCCCTAACCCTATTATATATATGATCCTGTATCCTGGATATTACTGCACCCCTAACCCTATTATATATATGATCGTGTATCCTGGATATTACTGCACCCCTAACCCTATTATATATATGATCATGTATCCTGGATATTACTGCTCCCCTAACCCTATTATATATATGACGTGTATCCTGGATATTACTGCTCCCCTAACCCTATTATATATATGATCGTGTATCCTGGATATTACTGCACCCCTAACCCTATTATATATATGATCCTGTATCCTGGATATTACTGCACCCCTAACCCTATTATATATATGATCCTGTATCCTGGATATTACTGCTCCCCTAACCCTATTATATATATGATCGTGTATCCTGGATATTACTGCACCCCTAACCCTATTATATATATGATCGTATATCCTGGATATTACTGCACCCCTAACCCTATTATATATATGATCCTGTATCCTGGATATTACTGCACCCCTAACCCTATTATATATATGATCGTGTATCCTGGATATTACTGCACCCCTAACCCTATTATATATATGACGTGTATCCTGGATATTACTGCACCCCTAACCCTATTATATATATGATCATGTATCCTGGATATTACTGCACCCCTAACCCTATTATATATATGATCGTGTATCCTGGATATTACTGCACCCCTAACCCTATTATATATATGACGTGTATCCTGGATATTACTGCTCCCCTAACCCTATTATATATATGATCCTGTATCCTGGATATTACTGCACCCCTAACCCTATTATATATATGATCGTGTATCCTGGATATTACTGCACCCCTAACCCTATTATATATATGACGTGTATCCTGGATATTACTGCTCCCCTAACCCTATTATATATATGATCTTGTATCCTGGATATTACTGCTCCCCTAACCCTATTATATATATGACGTGTATCCTGGATATTACTGCTCCCCTAACCCTATTATATATATGATCGTGTATCCTGTATATTACTGCACCCCTAACCCTATTATATATATGATCGTGTATCCTGGATATTACTGCTCCCCTAACCCTATTATATATATGATCCTGTATCCTGGATATTACTGCTCCCCTAACCCTATTATATATATGATCGTGTATCCTGGATATTACTGTACCCCTAACCCTATTATATATATGATCCTGTATCCTGGATATTACTGCTCCCCTAACCCTATTATATATATGATCGTGTATCCTGGATATTACTGCTCCCCTAACCCTATTATATATATGATCGTGTATCCTGGATATTACTGCTCCCCTAACCCTATTATATATATGATGTGTATCCTGGATATTACTGCTCCCCTAACCCTATTATATATATGATCCTGTATCCTGGATATTACTGCACCCCTAACCCTATTATATATATGATCGTGTATCCTGGATATTACTGTACCCCTAACCCTATTATATATATGATCCTGTATCCTGGATATTACTGCACCCCTAACCCTATTATATATATGATCCTGTATCCTGGATATTACTGCACCCCTAACCCTATTATATATATGATCGTGTATCCTGGATATTACTGTACCCCTAACCCTATTATATATATGATCCTGTATCCTGGATATTACTGCTCCCCTAACCCTATTATATATATGATCCTGTATCCTGGATATTACTGCTCCCCTAACCCTATTATATATATGATCGTGTATCCTGGATATTACTGCACCCCTAACCCTATTATATATATGACGTGTATCCTGGATATTACTGCTCCCCTAACCCTATTATATATATGATCCTGTATCCTGGATATTACTGCACCCCTAACCCTATTATATATATGATCATGTATCCTGGATATTACTGCACCCCTAACCCTATTATATATATGATCCTGTATCCTGGATATTACTGCTCCCCTAACCCTATTATATATATGATCATGTATCCTGGATATTACTGCTCCCCTAACCCTATTATATATATGATCATGTATCCTGGATATTACTGCACCCCTAACCCTATTATATATATGATCGTGTATCCTGGATATTACTGCTCCCCTAACCCTATTATATATATGATCATGTATCCTGGATATTACTGCACCCCTAACCCTATTATATATATGATCCTGTATCCTGGATATTACTGTACCCCTAACCCTATTATATATATGATCGTGTATCCTGGATATTACTGCTCCCCTAACCCTATTATATATATGATCCTGTATCCTGGATATTACTGCACCCCTAACCCTATTATATATATGACGTGTATCCTGGATATTACTGCTCCCCTAACCCTATTATATATATGATCCTGTATCCTGGATATTACTGCTCCCCTAACCCTATTATATATATGATCATGTATCCTGGATATTACTGCACCCCTAACCCTATTATATATATGATCCTGTATCCTGGATATTACTGCACCCCTAACCCTATTATATATATGATGTGTATCCTGGATATTACTGCACCCCTAACCCTATTATATATATGATCATGTATCCTGGATATTACTGCTCCCCTAACCCTATTATATATATGATCCTGTATCCTGGATATTACTGCTCCCCTAACCCTATTATATATATGATCGTGTATCCTGGATATTACTGCTCCCCTAACCCTATTATATATATATGACGTGTATCCTGGATATTACTGCACCCCTAACCCTATTATATATATGATCGTGTATCCTGGATATTACTGCTCCCCTAACCCTATTATATATATATGACGTGTACCCTGGATATTACTGCTCCCCTAACCCTATTATATATATGATCCTGTATCCTGGATATTACTGCTCCCCTAACCCTATTATATATATATGACGTGTACCCTGGATATTACTGCACCCCTAACCCTATTATATATATGATCGTGTATCCTGGATATTACTGCACCCCTAACCCTATTATATATATGATCCTGTATCCTGGATATTACTGCACCCCTAACCCTATTATATATATGATCCTGTATCCTGGATATTACTGCTCCCCTAACCCTATTATATATATGATCGTGTATCCTGGATATTACTGCACCCCTAACCCTATTATATATATGATCGTGTATCCTGGATATTACTGCACCCCTAACCCTATTATATATATGACGTGTATCCTGGATATTACTGCTCCCCTAACCCTATTATATATATGATCGTGTATCCTGGATATTACTGCACCCCTAACCCTATTATATATATGATCATGTATCCTGGATATTACTGCACCCCTAACCCTATTATATATATGATCATGTATCCTGGATATTACTGCACCCCTAACCCTATTATATATATGATTCTGTATCCTGGATATTACTGCACCCCTAACCCTATTATATATATGATCATGTATCCTGGATATTACTGCACCCCTAACCCTATTATATATATGATCGTGTATCCTGGATATTACTGCACCCCTAACCCTATTATATATATGATCCTGTATCCTGGATATTACTGCACCCCTAACCCTATTATATATATGATCGTGTATCCTGGATATTACTGCACCCCTAACCCTATTATATATATGATCATGTATCCTGGATATTACTGCTCCCCTAACCCTATTATATATATGACGTGTATCCTGGATATTACTGCACCCCTAACCCTATTATATATATGATTCTGTATCCTGGATATTACTGCACCCCTAACCCTATTATATATATGATCATGTATCCTGGATATTACTGCACCCCTAACCCTATTATATATATGATCGTGTATCCTGGATATTACTGCACCCCTAACCCTATTATATATATGATCCTGTATCCTGGATATTACTGCACCCCTAACCCTATTATATATATGATCGTGTATCCTGGATATTACTGCTCCCCTAACCCTATTATATATATGATCGTGTATCCTGGATATTACTGCACCCCTAACCCTATTATATATATGATCCTGTATCCTGGATATTACTGCTCCCCTAACCCTATTATATATATGATCATGTATCCTGGATATTACTGCTCCCCTAACCCTATTATATATATGATCGTGTATCCTGGATATTACTGCACCCCTAACCCTATTATATATATGATCGTGTATCCTGGATATTACTGCACCCCTAACCCTATTATATATATGATCGTGTATCCTGGATATTACTGCACCCCTAACCCTATTATATATATGATCATGTATCCTGGATATTACTGCACCCCTAACCCTATTATATATATGATCGTGTATCCTGGATATTACTGCACCCCTAACCCTATTATATATATGATCATGTATCCTGGATATTACTGCACCCCTAACCCTATTATATATATGATCGTGTATCCTGGATATTACTGCACCCCTAACCCTATTATATATATGATCATGTATCCTGGATATTACTGCACCCCTAACCCTATTATATATATGATCATGTATCCTGGATATTACTGCACCCCTAACCCTATTATATATATGATCGTGTATCCTGGATATTACTGCACCCCTAACCCTATTATATATATGATCGTGTATCCTGGATATTACTGCACCCCTAACCCTATTATATATATGATCATGTATCCTGGATATTACTGCTCCCCTAACCCTATTATATATATGATCGTGTATCCTGGATATTACTGCACCCCTAACCCTATTATATATATGACGTGTATCCTGGATATTACTGCACCCCTAACCCTATTATATATATGATCCTGTATCCTGGATATTACTGCTCCCCTAACCCTATTATATATATGACGTGTATCCTGGATATTACTGCACCCCTAACCCTATTATATATATGATCGTGTATCCTGGATATTACTGCACCCCTAACCCTATTATATATATGATGTGTATCCTGGATATTACTGCACCCCTAACCCTATTATATATATGATCGTGTATCCTGGATATTACTGCACCCCTAACCCTATTATATATATGATCCTGTATCCTGGATATTACTGCTCCCCTAACCCTATTATATATATGATCCTGTATCCTGGATATTACTGCTCCCCTAACCCTATTATATATATGATCCTGTATCCTGGATATTACTGCTCCCCTAACCCTATTATATATATGATCATGTATCCTGGATATTACTGCACCCCTAACCCTATTATATATATGATCCTGTATCCTGGATATTACTGCACCCCTAACCCTATTATATATATGACGTGTATCCTGGATATTACTGCTCCCCTAACCCTATTATATATATGATCCTGTATCCTGGATATTACTGCTCCCCTAACCCTATTATATATATGATCATGTATCCTGGATATTACTGCTCCCCTAACCCTATTATATATATGATCCTGTATCCTGGATATTACTGCTCCCCTAACCCTATTATATATATGATCCTGTATCCTGGATATTACTGCTCCCCTAACCCTATTATATATATGATCGTGTATCCTGGATATTACTGCTCCCCTAACCCTATTATATATATGATGTGTATCCTGGATATTACTGCTCCCCTAACCCTATTATATATATGATCCTCTATCCTGGATATTACTGCACCCCTAACCCTATTATATATATGATCCTGTATCCTGGATATTACTGCACCCCTAACCCTATTATATATATGACGTGTATCCTGGATATTACTGCTCCCCTAACCCTATTATATATATGACGTGTATCCTGGATATTACTGCACCCCTAACCCTATTATATATATGATCGTGTATCCTGGATATTACTGCACCCCTAACCCTATTATATATATGATGTGTATCCTGGATATTACTGCACCCCTAACCCTATTATATATATGATCGTGTATCCTGGATATTACTGCACCCCTAACCCTATTATATATATGATCCTGTATCCTGGATATTACTGCTCCCCTAACCCTATTATATATATGATCCTGTATCCTGGATATTACTGCACCCCTAACCCTATTATATATATGATCCTGTATCCTGGATATTACTGCTCCCCTAACCCTATTATATATATGATCCTGTATCCTGGATATTACTGCACCCCTAACCCTATTATATATATGACGTGTATCCTGGATATTACTGCTCCCCTAACCCTATTATATATATGATCCTGTATCCTGGATATTACTGCACCCCTAACCCTATTATATATATGATGTGTATCCTGGATATTACTGCTCCCCTAACCCTATTATATATATGATCATGTATCCTGGATATTACTGCACCCCTAACCCTATTATATATATGACGTGTATCCTGGATATTACTGCTCCCCTAACCCTATTATATATATGATCCTGTATCCTGGATATTACTGCACCCCTAACCCTATTATATATATGACGTGTATCCTGGATATTACTGCTCCCCTAACCCTATTATATATATGACGTGTATCCTGGATATTACTGCTCTCCTAACCCTATTATATATATGATCGTGTATCCTGGATATTACTGCACCCCTAACCCTATTATATATATGATCCTGTATCCTGGATATTACTGCACCCCTAACCCTATTATATATATGACGTGTATCCTGGATATTACTGCTCCCCTAACCCTATTATATATATGATCATGTATCCTGGATATTACTGCTCCCCTAACCCTATTATATATATGATCCTGTATCCTGGATATTACTGCTCCCCTAACCCTATTATATATATGATCATGTATCCTGGATATTACTGCTCCCCTAACCCTATTATATATATGATCCTCTATCCTGGATATTACTGCACCCCTAACCCTATTATATATATGATCGTGTATCCTGGATATTACTGCTCCCCTAACCCTATTATATATATGATGTGTATCCTGGATATTACTGCTCCCCTAACCCTATTATATATATGATCATGTATCCTGGATATTACTGCTCCCCTAACCCTATTATATATATGATCCTGTATCCTGGATATTACTGCACCCCTAACCCTATTATATATATGATGTGTATCCTGGATATTACTGCTCCCCTAACCCTATTATATATATGATCATGTATCCTGGATATTACTGCACCCCTAACCCTATTATATATATGACGTGTATCCTGGATATTACTGCTCCCCTAACCCTATTATATATATGATCCTGTATCCTGGATATTACTGCACCCCTAACCCTATTATATATATGACGTGTATCCTGGATATTACTGCTCCCCTAACCCTATTATATATATGATCATGTATCCTGGATATTACTGCTCCCCTAACCCTATTATATATATGATCCTGTATCCTGGATATTACTGCTCCCCTAACCCTATTATATATATGATCATGTATCCTGGATATTACTGCTCCCCTAACCCTATTATATATATGATCCTCTATCCTGGATATTACTGCTCCCCTAACCCTATTATATATATGATGTGTATCCTGGATATTACTGCACCCCTAACCCTATTATATATATGATCGTGTATCCTGGATATTACTGCACCCCTAACCCTATTATATATATGATCCTGTATCCTGGATATTACTGCACCCCTAACCCTATTATATATATGATCCTGTATCCTGGATATTACTGCACCCCTAACCCTATTATATATATGACGTGTATCCTGGATATTACTGCTCCCCTAACCCTATTATATATATGACGTGTATCCTGGATATTACTGCACCCCTAACCCTATTATATATATGATCGTGTATCCTGGATATTACTGCTCCCCTAACCCTATTATATATATGATCATGTATCCTGGATATTACTGCACCCCTAACCATATTATATATATGATCCTGTATCCTGGATATTACTGCACCCCTAACCCTATTATATATATGATCCTGTATCCTGGATATTACTGCACCCCTAACCCTATTATATATATGACCGTGTATCCTGGATATTACTGCTCCCCTAACCCTATTATATATATGATCCTGTATCCTGGATATTACTGCACCCCTAACCCTATTATATATATGATCCTGTATCCTGGATATTACTGCTCCCCTAACCCTATTATATATATGACGTGTACCCTGGATATTACTGCACCCCTAACCCTATTATATATATGATCGTGTATCCTGGATATTACTGCACCCCTAACCCTATTATATATATGATCGTGTATCCTGGATATTACTGCACCCCTAACCCTATTATATATATGATCCTGTATCCTGGATATTACTGCACCCCTAACCCTATTATATATATGACGTGTATCCTGGATATTACTGCACCCCTAACCCTATTATATATATGATCGTGTATCCTGGATATTACTGCACCCCTAACCCTATTATATATATGATGTGTATCCTGGATATTACTGCTCCCCTAACCCTATTATATATATGATCCTGTATCCTGGATATTACTGCTCCCCTAACCCTATTATATATATGACGTGTATCCTGGATATTACTGCACCCCTAACCCTATTATATATATGATCATGTATCCTGGATATTACTGCACCCCTAACCCTATTATATATATGACGTGTATCCTGGATATTACTGCACCCCTAACCCTATTATATATATGATCCTGTATCCTGGATATTACTGCACCCCTAACCCTATTATATATATGACGTGTATCCTGGATATTACTGCTCCCCTAACCCTATTATATATATGACGTGTATCCTGGATATTACTGCACCCCTAACCCTATTATATATATGATCCTGTATCCTGGATATTACTGCACCCCTAACCCTATTATATATATGACGTGTATCCTGGATATTACTGCACCCCTAACCCTATTATATATATGATCCTGTATCCTGGATATTACTGCTCCCCTAACCCTATTATATATATGACGTGTATCCTGGATATTACTGCACCCCTAACCCTATTATATATATGATCATGTATCCTGGATATTACTGCTCCCCTAACCCTATTATATATATGATCGTGTATCCTGGATATTACTGCTCCCCTAACCCTATTATATATATGACGTGTATCCTGGATATTACTGCACCCCTAACCCTATTATATATATGATCATGTATCCTGGATATTACTGCACCCCTAACCCTATTATATATATGACGTGTATCCTGGATATTACTGCACCCCTAACCCTATTATATATATGATCATGTATCCTGGATATTACTGCACCCCTAACCCTATTATATATATGATCGTGTATCCTGGATATTACTGCACCCCTAACCCTATTATATATATGACGTGTATCCTGGCACCCCTAACCCTATTATATATATGATCGTGTATCCTGGATATTACTGCACCCCTAACCCTATTATATATATGACGTGTATTCTGGATATTACTGCACCCCTAACCCTATTATATATATGATCCTGTATCCTGGATATTACTGCACCCCTAACCCTATTATATATATGATCCTGTATCCTGGATATTACTGCACCCCTAACCCTATTATATATATGACGTGTATCCTGGATATTACTGCACCCCTAACCCTATTATATATATGATCGTGTATCCTGGATATTACTGCACCCCTAACCCTATTATATATATGACGTGTATCCTGGATATTACTGCACCCCTAACCCTATTATATATATGACGTGTATCCTGGATATTACTGCACCCCTAACCCTATTATATATATGATCCTGTATCCTGGATATTACTGCACCCCTAACCCTATTATATATATGACGTGTATCCTGGATATTACTGCACCCCTAACCCTATTATATATATGATGTGTATCCTGGATATTACTGCTCCCCTAACCCTATTATATATATGATCATGTATC